>NC_091365.1:13865571-13960571 GCF_038502225.1 Cherax quadricarinatus | reverse complement strand
ATGCTGCAAGGTTGGAAGTCTAAAATGCTGCAAGGTTGGAAGTCTTAAATGCTGCAAGGTTGGAAGTCTTAAATGCTGTAAGGTTGGAAGTCTTAAATGCTGTAAGGCTGGAAGTCTTAAATGCTGCAAGGTTGGAAGTCTAGAATGCTGCAAGGTTGGAAGTCTTAAATGCTGCAAGGTTGGAAGTCTTAAATGCTGCAAGGTTGGAAGTCTTAAATGCTGCAAGGTTGGAAGTCTTAAATGCTGCAACACTGGAAGTCTTAAATGCTGTAAGGTTGGAAGTCTTAAATGCTGCAAGGTTGGAAGTCTAAAATGCTGCAAGGTTGGAAGTCTAAAATGCTGCAAGGTTGGAAGTCTTAAATGCTGCAAGGTTGGAAGTCTTAAATGCTGCAAGGTTGGAAGTCTAAAATGCCAAAGACGGCAAAATAAAAACAATTCTTTTCAGTGATAATAACAGTACTTGTTACACACGCACAGTGATAATAACAGTACTTGTTACACACGCACAAACAGCAGCAACAGTAGCAATGACAGCAAATCAAACAGCAGCTAAACCTTCATCAGCTGCAGAAAAGTAGCAATGATATAAACAGAAGTAGCAACAATAGTAACAATGACAACAGAAGGGTAGCACCAGCAGCAGCATCAGTAGCGGCGATAACAAGAGGATTAAACAACAGCTGCACTGCCGAAGGTAACAGAGCAGTATCAGCAGCAGGAACAACAGTAGCAATAATAATATCATCAATAGCAGCAGCAGCAGCAGCAGAGGCACTTGCTTTGGCAACGGCAGAACAGCATCAACGGCGGCAACAGAGACAGAGAGGGTTTCAAACTAAGTAGCTCAGTAGCACCAGAAATTGCATTAATAGAAACATCAGGAACAGTATCAGCAGAAACATCAGCAGCATCAGCAGAAACAGCAGCAGCAGCATCAAAAGAAGTAGCCCTGATACCGGCAACGGAATAAAAAACATCAACAGTAGCAACAGCAGAATAAACAGCATGGCCAGCAGCAACAGCAGCGCGCGAGGTGTGGGCGTCAGTGGGATGGAAACAGTGTAAGGGTGGGCGTGCGGGCGTGCGGGCGGCAGGCAAGGGGCGCCCCAGATTAATGGCATGGAAGAGAATTTGACGCCCGGCTCTGCTAATAGACCTCAGCCACCCCTTTCTCTGGTGAGATGATCTTGGTGAGGGTCCACAGGCCTGGTGAGGGGCCCCGGTCTGAGGGTTCACAAGCCTGTAAAAGCCCCCTAGTGAAGGTCCTCAAGCCCAGTGAGGGTCAGTTAGTGCTCTCAGCTTAGTGAGGGGCCATCTAGTAGAGATTCCTTTTTCCTGGTAAGATCTTTCTAGTGAGGTTTCCATAGGCTTGGGTAGGGGCCCTTTCCAGGACTGGCGAAGGCCTTCTAACAGGGGATTCCCCTATTCTGACAAAAAATAAAAGTAAAGGCTTCTATGGTAGCTGAGGACCCCAGGCATGACGAGGGTTCCCAAACCTCGGGAAGGCCCCCAAACCCAATGAACAGCTTCAGTAAAAAAAAAAAAAAGTTAAATAATCCCAGACATATGAACAATACTTTAAACTAATTCAGCAATATATGATACAATATTCCCTAAGGGATATTACATAACAAGACACAAACAACCCACACGTAGGAGATTGAAACTTATGACAACGCTTCGGTCCGACTTTGTGGACCAGCCACGGTACTGTGTTTCAGCCACAATACTGTGTTCCAGCCACAATACTGTGTTGCAGCCACGGTACTGTAACTCTATTCTTTATAGCGTAAAAAAAATATAATAAACATGGGGAAGGGTGCATTCAGAAGAGGAGCTTTGAATAAATTAAAGCATCAGCCTGTACAGCCTTCATAAATTACGTTTCAGGAGCAACCACATCAAGAACAAATATTATAATTGAAGTAGTGGACAAGAGATCAAGAAAGGAACACTAAAACGTACAGAAAGCAACGTTAAGCAGTTCTTTCTCCAACTTAATTAGTGAGTGTGTGCATGGCAAACTTGAAAGCAATCTGCGAAATTTGCGGACAAACTAAAGAAGACTGAGAAGAGTCCAGTGTTTAGTATGCTGCTCCAGATGTCCAGTAGAATGTGCTCAACTCAACACTGTGACTAGCAGTGTGTCATTAAGCTAGACAGGTGTTTTGGGATATATTCAACAGATATAGAACTTGGGTAATATATGAACAGAGGGAAAATAAAGCAGGTGCAGAAAACTGTACTAGTGAAGGGACAGAAACAGATACAGAACAGGAGAGACGAGACAGAAATTGAAAATAGTACAAACACTTAAAAGAGAGCAATCTGTGGAAATATATTCAAAGGAAGATAGACAGGTAAACCTGGAACACCTCACAGTGCACAAAATTGCAACTGCCACAGTGTGAGGGAAAAGTTCAATAGATAGGAGTAGCGAGGGAGTATATAGTAACAATAGTTTCATTGCCGGCTACTTGTTAAGGTAGGGTAAGTCAAGCTCCCGCTATTCCTGCCTTTTTTCCCCCACCCCGAAAGTGATAGTTTGACTGCCGGCTGCTTGTTAAGGTAGGGTCAGTCTAGCTCCAACTATCCCTTCTCCTCCTTCTTCCCCCCCCCCGAAAGGTGACATGTGGGGCTCCGGTCCAAACAGTAATCACTAGACTCACAGCTCCCAGCACTACTGTAAGTACATGCCTGCCTTGTATTCTAGTGGATTTATTGGTTGAAAGCTTCACTTTTGACCAATAATAAACTTAGTCCTTTCAGTCTTGCTCTAGGTTGACTGTTGTAATAATCACCACATCTTTTAGGTATTGTTCTTATCATGGAGAGTGATTTCTTAAGCAGTGGGTAACCTGTCTATCTTTCCAGCTTGGATGACAGAGAGGGTCACCTGCCAATCAACGAGCAGAACTGATGGAGATGGACTAACGTCCTGAGACTTCCCCTTTTTGGATTTAATTACCTGAGCACCTGTATGAAATTGCAGGACGTAACCCCTCATCATTGCAGCGGTAAAGAACCTGCTTTCCTGTCATCGGGATAGAATACTCAAGGCTATACTGTGAAGAACTAGCCAGTGGGTTGTAACCAACACCTGCGACCCCCCCCCCATCATCGGCAACGGCTCCGATTTCAACAACACTCAGTGTCACCAACAGCAGACACCCCTATATATATTAGCATTGAATTCAGTTATCATTTATATTTTTCATTTTCTTTAATGTAGGATTAATATTTCATATTTAAGTGTTTTATATTTTCTATATAATAAAGTGTTTATGTTTGTCTGTTATTATTTCTTTTTCTATTCACTAATTTTCCTGAGGAGGAGCCAGCCTTGGTAATACTGTCTGAAGTTGTTACAGGGCTGAGTAAGCCTTCACAAGTGGCGACCTTGCCAGGATCAACTCGACTGAATCAAGATTCAACTCCATCTCGAATCTACCATTGGAACTTCAACGCCGCATACCACAGACGGTTACCACCAGCCATGAGTAACCATTCTCTATGGTAGGACAACAGTACAGGTATTTAAAAGATTTGGTGATTGTTAGTCTCAATTTATTGTAAGTCAAGTCAAGGCAGGAATACTAGTTAATTCTGCCATCTATTTTTGTGTGAGCTTGAAACACTTTGGAGGATTAGACTCTAGGGACCCGATATTTTCCAGTGACAATTTGTTTCATTGAGCTCTTTATTATATCAAGGGAACTGTCATAGGGCACTCTTGATTTGTTGGTGAGAAGATTGGATGGTCAAGTGACCCCATTCTACTTACTGTTTGCTCGGAGCCGGCATAGAACCCTTCGTTTTAATTAATACATATTGTTTAATTGAAGTAGTGATCGAGCCCTCTGGTTTATTTACAGTTTGAGCACGGCAGGAATTGAACCCTCCGTTTTCTTTAATACCCGTTTCATTTCCCCTGATAGTTTAAGTTATTCTTGCAAGTATGGATGAATACCAGTTTTGGATGAATCCTGGAAGTAAGTTAGGAATAACAGGGAAAAATTTAGAATCTTTCATTAGTGCTAAGATCCAGGAAAGATTTGAAAGAGAGAGAATTGAGAGAGAAGAAAGACAGTTAGAAAGGGAAAGAGAAGAAAAGGAGAGAGAGAGAATAGAAAAAGAAGAAAAGGAGAGAGAGAGAATCGAAAGAGAAGAGAAAAAGGAGAGAGAGAGAATTGAGAGAGAAATCCAAGAAAGACAGAAAGAGAGAGAGAAGACAAAAAGGAGTGTGATAGACTTGATCGTGAGGAGAGGGTTAGAGTACGTGAAGAACAAGTTAAATTAAGAGAACTTGAGGAAAGAGCAAAGGATAGGGAACGTGAGGAACAAGCTAAAATACGTGAGGAACAAGCTAAGATACGTGAGGAACAGGTTAAATTAAGAGAACTTGAGGAAAGAGCAAAGGATAGAGAAGTTGAGGAAAAAGCTAGAGAACATAAGTTAATAGAGAGAGAGAAAAGGATCGCGAGCTCGAAAAATCTCGCCTTGAATTAGAGAATAAAAAGTTAACTTTTACACAACAACAATTAGAGGAAGGAGTAATGGAACAACGTGCAGTCAGTGCACATATTCCAACACCTAATTTACCTCCCTTCACAGAGGGGGAAGACATAACTTCATACATTATCAGGTTTGAAAATACCGCTACTCTCTGTGAATGGCCTGCTGACACCTGGGCTACCAGGTTAGGAATGTTATTTTCTGGTACAGCCTTGAATATCTATGCAACTTTGTCGCAGGATATCATATGTAATTATAACCTACTGAAGAAGGCAATCCTTAAAGCATATCAAAAAACCACAAATTCTTACAGGAAAGATTTCAGGTATGCCACCTCACAGCCTGGCCAGAACTTTCAGCAGTTACAGGTAACACTCTTTCGTTTGTTCGACTTTTGGATAGAGAGTTCAGGAATTGATCACAGTTATGAATCTCTTAGAGACTTCATGGTTGCTGACCAGTTCCTGACAGCTCTTCCCCATCAGATACGAACATTCATCAGAGAACGTAACCTGATTAAAGCTGAGGAAGTTGCTGAGGCTGCTGACCTGTATGCTGAGGCTCACAATTCCTATAAAGACCTAAAGGGATCGAACCCTAAGGGCAAGGGTTCATCAGACCTTAAGAAATCAAAGCCTCTAGTGGAAAGTAAAATGACTTCTTTTATTCCTGTTTGTCATTTGTGTGGTGTTAAGGGACATAAACGTCCAGATTGTCCTTCTAAGAAGGTCCAAAAAGTTGGAAGATGTTTTAAAGACTGTAATGACCAAGCACCATTCTGTTCAGGAACAGTTAATGGACTTAATGTATCTACCATTTTATGAGACACTGGATGTACATGTATAGTCATTTCTGATAAGCTGTTCCCTAACCTTAAAGAAACTCATTCCTCTGCTATACTTTCAGACTACTTGGGCCGTACGGACACTTTTCCTACCATCCGTTGTTACATTAGGTCTAAATGGTTCACAGGTTGGTCTGAAGCCGTACTAGCTCCCATCACTTCTTGCTCCGTACTAATAGGTAATGTAATAGGTGCCATTCTTCCTTCTGAGGTTGACCTTTCATCACCAAAGATGGACATAAGCTTTTCAGATCCTCTTCCTGTAGAGCCAGAGAAGCCCCTCGAAAGTTCAGATGAGACAATGTCTCGTGAGATTCATGTGGGATTAAAAACCAGTGATGCTACTCTCGAAAGCGAGGTAGTAGGATCACCGGTTCACTTATTAGATGAAAGTGAAGATATCACCTCCGATACCATAAATGTCTTGACTAGGGCTCAGACCAAAGCCCAGGCTTCTCCTACTATCCATCCTTTGATTTTCCCTGACTTTAAGCCTTTAGATATATCGAAGGACTCCTTTGTCAATTTACAACGTAATTGCCATTCTCTTCAGAATTGCCATAATGCCGCTAAACAAAATCAAGTTATCCAAAGGAAAAACTTTTCATATAAATTTGAATATATAAAAGGTATCTTGTACAAGTCAGTATTCAAATTAAATTCAGATGAGATAAACTATTCCATCTTAGTTGTTCCAAGTCAATGCAGAGAGACTGTTCTTAAAATGGCTCATGACCTGCCAGTGGCTGGACATTTCTCGCATCGTAAAACCTTAAATAAAATTAGGGAAACCTATTTTTGGCCAAAAATGTCCTCAGATGTCACTACGTATTGTAGATCGTGTAAAGTTTGCCAACTGTCATCCTCCCGAGGTACCAAGCGAGTACCTATGGTCAAAATGCCAATCTTTACGGTACTGTTTGAAAGAGTAGCTATTGACATCGTTGGTCCTTTATCTCCACTTTCATCTGGGGGACATAGATATATATTAACATTAGTTGATTATGCTTCGAGTTTCCCTGAAGCCGTACCCTTAAAGACCATAACTACTACAGAGGTGGCTGAAGCCCTTTTGTCCATCTTCTCCAGAGTGGGCATCCCTAGAGAAATTTTGTCTGACCGTGGGACAAAACTCACATCTGACTTAATGCAACATCTATACCAACTTCTGGGAGTAAAGCCTCTCTTCACCACACCCTATCATCCCAGCTGTAATGGGAGGATTGAGCGCCAGCATTCGATTCTCAAGTCCATTTTAAGGAAACTTTGCTCCCTTAAACCTAAGGAGTGGCATCGTTACCTACCCTGTGCTTTGTTTGCCATGAGGGAAGTTCCCAGTGACTCTGGGGTTTTCACCTTTTGAACTTCTCTATGGTAGACAGGCCAGAGGCCCATTGTCCATCCTTCATGACTTATGGACTAATGAGGAGATGAGTGCTGAGGTTCAGTCTTCTTACCAGTTTCTCCTTGACCTTAGATCGAAACTTGAGGAGACCTCTGACATAGTTTCGAAAAACCTAAGCTTGTCAATGGACCAGTATAAAACCTATTTTGATTCCAAAAGTCAGAGGAGAAGTTTTAAAGTAGGGGATGAAGTTCTTGTACTTTTGCCGATCAAGTCAAATAAATTATTAGTAGCATGGAAAGGTCCATATAAAGTATTAAAAATTTGTGGGAAAGTTGACTACCTCATAGAAGTCAAGGGGAAACCTAAGCTTCATCATATCAACATCCTTAAGAAATATTACCGAAGAAATTCTGTTAACTGCCTTAATAACTTTGACTTAGTTTTTCCACACGATCTTGATACGACAACTGAAGAATGTAAGGTGTGCGTAATTGACACCTCTAACTTAGACTATGATGAAGAACTACATGACTTGGTGACTCTTGACCACTCGGACGCAACCAACATTAATATTAATGAATCTTTGGATGACCATAAGAGACATGAACTACTTCAATGTGTGAGTAACTTTTCAGACGTCTTTACTGATATTCCAGGTGTTACCTCCACGGTAGTCCATAAGATTGACTTAGTGACGGACAATCCTATCAAACGAAAATTATACCCAGTTCCAGTTCACCTTAGGGATGCATTTGACCGAGAGGTAGACAAATTATTAAAACTAAAGATCAATGAACCTTCAGTATCTTCATATTGTTCACCAGTAGTCATGGTTAAGAAGGAGGATAATTCATATAGACTTGCTATTGACTTCAGAGGCCTTAATGCTATAACTCGGTGGGATGCTGAGCCTATGCCTTAATAGATAGCGATCTACACAAATTTTATGACGCTTCCTTCTTTTCAGAGATTGATATTGCGCAGGCATATCATCAAGTAATGTTAGATCCTTCTTCTAAGCAGTACACCGCTTTTCCTACACACCAAGGACTGATGCAATATAGAACTATGCCCTTCGGTTTGGTAACTGCCTGTGCTACCTACGTGAGACTGATGAGAAAGGTCTTGGGTAATATGCCAAATGTTTCAATTTATTTTGATAACATTTACGTAATGACATCCATGTAGGGCGAACATATCCAAACATTAACATCAGTTTTGCGTAGGTTACGCTCACATGGCCTCACTGCCAAGCCGAAGAAATGCTTCCTTGGGTATAACAAGATTAGATATCTTGGACTGATACTTTCTAATAACTCTCTGCAGCCTCTCCCCAGTAAGATCAAAGCTTTATTAGAATTTAAATTCCCCAAAACCAAGAAGCTCATGCGTAGCTTTCTTGGTTCTGTAAATTTTTATGCACGGTTTATCCCGAACCTTACTGATCTTACAGGCATCTTATCCGACTTCCTTAAAAAGTCTGTGAAGGAACCTTTTGAACTTTCCGACGTAGCTTGGGAAAAGTTTAATGAGAGTAAAAGTATCTTTTCGAAAGACCCTATACTTAAGATTCCAGATATTAATGAAACATTTTGTTTAAGAACTGATGCCTCCAATACTGGCTTAGGTGCAGTGTTACTACAATACCATGATGGTACTCCCTTCCCTGTATGCTTCCTAAGCTGGACACTCCTTCCCGCAGAAACGAGATACTCCACCATAGAAAAGGAATGTTTGGCCCTTGTGTGGGGAATCTCCAAACTTAAAATTTTATTTGCTGGGAAAAGAATTCATTTTAGAAACGGACCACAAACCTTTGATATACCTAGAAACTTTTAAGGGAACCAACAGTCGCCTCTTGAGGTGGACATTGGCACTCCAGGCTTTTAAGTTCCATATTGTGTATATCAATGGTTCATCCAATTATTTCTCTGACTGGTTAAGTCGTGACAGTCAGTAGAAGATTTCTTGCCTTACGCGACTTCCATATGTTAGAACCTTTTCCTCGCCTATTCTTCTTATACTCCTTGACTATAAGTCTTGGTATGGGGGAGTGTGAGGGAAAAGTTCAATAGATAGGAGTAGCGAGGGAGTATATAGTAACAATAGTTTCATTGCCGGCTACTTGTTAAGGTAGGGTAAGTCAAGCTCCCGCTATTCCCGCCTATTTTCCCCCACCCCGAAAGTGATAATTTGACTGCCGGCTGCTTGTTAAGGTAGGGTCAGTCTAGCTCCCGCTATCCCTTCCCCTCCTTCTCCCCCCCCCCCCCCGAAAGGTGACGTGTGGGGCTCCGGTCCAAACAGTAATCACTAGACTCACAGCTCCCAGCACTACTGTAAGTACATGCCTGCCTTGTATTCTAGTGGATTTATTGGTTGCAAGCTTCACTTTTGACCAATAATAAACTTAGTCCTTTCAGTCTTGCTCTAGGTTGACTGTTGTAATAATCACCACATCTTTTAGGTATTGTTCTTATCATGGAGAGTGATTTCTTAAGCAGTGGGTAACCTGTCTATCTTTCCAGCTTGGATGACAGAGAGGGTCACCTGCCAATCAACGAGCAGAACTGATGGAGATGGACTAACGTCCTGAGACTTCTCCTTTTTGGATTTAATTACCTGAGCACCTGTATGAAATTGCAGGACGTAACCCCTCATCATTGCAGCGGTAAAGAACCTGCTTTCCTGTCATCGGGATAAAATACTCAAGGCTATACTGTGAAGAATTAACCAGTGGGTTGTAACCAACACCTGCGACCCCCCCCCCATCATCGGCAACGGCTACGATTTCAACAACACTCAGTGTCACCAACACCAGACACCCCTATATATATTAGCGTTGAATTCAGTTATCATTTATATTTTTCATTTTTCATTTTCTTTAATGTAGGATTAATATTTCATATTTAAGTGTTTTATATTTTCTATATAATAAAGTGTTTATGTTTGTTATTATTTCTTTTTCTATTCACTAATTTTCCTGAGGAGGAGCTAGCCTTGGTAATACTGTCTGAAGTTGTTACAGGGCTGAGTAAGCCTTCACACACAGAAAAAACAGAATGAAGTGAACTCTTTAGGAACTGTGACAGATCATCTGCAAATATGGACGAATATGCAAATATCGACACACCAGGAAATAATAAAACATATTTTAAATGGGTCAGTATCGATGTAATAAGGACTGCAGGTATTTCCAGTAAAAAGAATACTATAACCTTAGTTACCCAAAACTCCACGCGAAAACAGTGATGAGCAAAAAAACGAAGGAAGGACAAACGGCAATAGTTTTCTGGAAGAGACAGGAATGATCTAAGGAAAACAAAATGACAAAAAGAATAAAGCAGTAGGGGGGTGGTACAAGAATAAAGCAGTAGGGGGGTGGTACAAGAATAAAGCAGTAAGGGGGTGGTACAAGAATAAAGCAGTAGGGGGGTGGTACAAGAATAAAGCAGTAGGGGGGTGGTACAAGAATAAAGCAGTAGGGGGGTGGTACAAGAATAAAGCAGTAGGGGGGTGGTACAAGAATAAATCAGTAGGGGGTGGTACAAGAATAAAGCAGTAGGGGGTGGTACAAGAATAAAGCAGTAGGGGGGTGGTACAAGAATAAAGCAGTAGGGGGGTGGTACAAGGATAAAGCAGTAGGGAGGTGGTACAAGAATAAAGCAGTAGGGGGTGGTACAAGAATAAAGCAGTAGGGGGTGGTACAAGAATAAAGCAGTAGGGGGGTGGTACAAGAATAAAGCAGTAGGGGGTGGTACAAGAATAAAGCAGTAGGGGTGGTACAAGAATAAAGCAGTAGGGGTGGTACAAGAATAAATCAGTAGGGGGTGGTACAAGAATAAAGCAGTAGGGGGTGGTACAAGAATAAAGCAGTAGGTGGTGGTACAAGAATAATGCAGTAGGGGGGTGGTACAAGAATAAAGCAGTAGGGGGGTGGTACAAGGATAAAGCAGTAGGGGGTGGTACAAGAATAAAGCAGTAGGGGGGTGGTACAAGAATAAAGCAGTAGGGGGGTGGTACAAGAATAAAGAGTAAAGGATAAAGCAGTAGGGAGGTGGTACAAGAATAAAGCAGTAGGGGGGTGGTACACGAATAAAGCAGTAGGGGGTGGTACAAGGATAAAGCAGTAGGGGGGTGGTACAAGAATAAAGCAGTAGGGGGGTGATACAAGAATAAAGCAGTAGGGGGTGGTACAAGAATAAAGCAGTAGGGGGTGGTACAAGAATAAAGCAGTAGGGGGTGGTACAAGAATAAAGAAGTAGGGGGTGGTACAAGAATAATGCAGTAGGGGGGTGGTACAAGAATAAAGCAATAGGGGGGTGGTACAAGGATAAAGCAGTAGGGGGGTGGTACAAGAATAAAGCAGTAGGGGGTGGTACAAGAATAAAGCAGTAGGGGGGTGGTACGAGGATAAAGCAGTAGGGGGGTGGTACAAGAATAAAGCAGTAGGGGGGTGGTACAAGAATAAAGCAGTAGGGGGGTGGTACAAGGATAAAGCAGTAGGGGGGTGGTACAAGAATAAAGCAGTAGGGGGTGGTACAAGAATAAAGCAGTAGGGGGGTGGTACAAGAATAAAGCAGTAGGGGGTGGTACAAGAATAAAGCAGTAGGGGGGTGGTACAAGAATAAAGCAGTAAGGGGGTGGTACAAAAAATAAAGCAGTAGGGGGGTGGTACAAGAATAAAGCAGTAGGGGGGTGGTACAAGAATAAAGCAGTAGGGGGTGGTACAAGAATAAAGCAGTAGGGGGGTGGTACAAGAATAAAGCAGTAGGGGGGTGGTACAAAAATAAAGCAGTAGGGGGGTGGTACAAGAATAAAGCAGTAGGGGGGTGGTACAAGAATACAAGCCAGTGGAACACAACAAACTTGTCTCTCACACACCGGGGCCACACCCCAGGGACGGTAGTTTTAGTTCTTTGGATCAAAAGTCCTTGAGTGTCATCTGAGGAAAACGTTAAGTTTTGGGCTCAGATAAAAGATCACCACTAATACTGAAGGATACGCTACAGGCACAATACATCACACCCTTCTATTTGAGTGTTTTGATGTTGATAAAAGGCTCTTGATACAAGAGATTGTAGATACCCTCTTCTTTCTTGGATCAGGCTTGATAATTCCTGATTACTCCGAGTCCCTGGAAACAGGGGAGCAGCCAGAATGCTGGAAAACTGGAAATGTTGCATAGATTTTTACACAAGGAGTAACAGCCATAACAGCCTGGTTAATCAAACCCTGATCCACCACGAGGCCTGATCTCAGACCGGGCCGCGGGGGCGTTGACCCTCGAAACCCTTTGCAGGTAAACTCCAGATAAGGAGACAGATAAGAGGCACTACAGATCCACAACGTTGATATGCGTACACTGCAAGGTAATAGTCGAGATAACAGAGTAAACTAGTAAACCACACATAAAATACATACTAATAAAAAAACAAAAAAAAAGTTTATGTAGTTGAAACCCAGCCTGACCATGACTTATATTAGAGAAGAAAGATAAGCATAGACGGACCGTATGTTCCTAAGCCGTCACAAGACATACAACACGCTCCCTCGAGTCCATATACAAACTACAGAACCAGACTGGAGTGGATATGAGAACACCTAACTTGACCAGACAAACAACAGAAATGCCTGGATTCAGACCGGGCTGCCGGAGTATTAAGACTCGATACCGGTCATAGGTATATCAGAGGGATGACGGCAGAGTGTGAGATGGAGGTAAGTAACAAGTGGACCACCATAGTGAACAATTATTGGAGAAATGCTGTTCCTGATATGCGTAAATGACCTACCAAAGATATCTTACGCATTCGTGTAAATGTTTTTGCGTAGCACAGAACTATAGAGATAAATAACAATATATATACTACAGGACATGATTAAGTTCCTGGAATGGTCCAGTAAGTGGCTACTGTAATCTAACACTATCATATGTGAGGGGATGGGGATGAGAAGAGGACCTAGGGCCTAGGGATTCTTTCTCATCCTCAAACCTCTTATCTGAGGAGAACATAACCATAATAACACTGACATCACATGCAGTCATTAAAAACTTTGTGCACACTATATACCTTGTACGTCGACTGTACTTAATGTACATAACACTGATGGTGGAGTAGGCGGCGCCAGTAAGAAGACATCGTTAAGTTAAGGATATGTAAAAAATGTTATGGGATATGAAAACAGGATACCAGTTATTGAACCTCTCACTGGGGGTCAGGAAAAAACCCGTAGAGAAATAATCACAGATTACAAGGCACTCAGGGATACTGACGACGTAAACAGAGACAGAGAATCTGTCACAGCCAGAATCTAGAGACTCAAGTGAGACTGAGGAACATGATACAGAATATCTGATGTGTGAGTTGTGAGCAAAAAGGGAGAGATTTAAATTCAGATATAAATCTAACAGAGACGGGAGTCAGCGTACCAGACGACTGATGATTAACAGGCAGATCCGACACTTGAAGCTTCATCACCACAAACACAAGGTATTTTTAGAAATGTATACAAACACACGCACACAGTTGTAAACTGAGAAAACAGTGCTGAAAGAATGCTTAACAGATTTTCACTAAGAGAAAGACCACTGAAATAGTTTGAAAGAAGAGGTAGCATATGCTGCAACCACTAGAAATTTTATTAATATATATATATATATATATATATATATATATATATATATATATATATATATATATATATATATATATATATATATATATATATATATATATATATATACACACACACAGAGAGAGAGAGAGAGAGAGAGAGAGAGAGAGAGAGAGAGAGAAAGAGAGCACTGCTATTTGAAACATTTATTCACGACTAGTTTTAGGGTTACTATTCCCCTTAATTCCCACTGAACAAAATTATAGAAAAATCGCTAACAGTGTACGAACCAGATCCAAACACTTGCCAAACATCAAATTAATGAAAACGAAGGAAAAGGGAAATAGAATGATGAATAAATTACTAGAAACAAAGTACGTCTACTGAGCATTCTGTGTTGGATAGAGAAGGTTTGTTTCTAATGGTGTAGAGGGGCTGCAGTGGCGCCACCTTAACTGTGTTGGATCCACTGGACAACAAAGTGAATGATTTCATGTCTATACATATTCAGATATTTGGGAGTGGACGTGTCAGCGGATGGGTCTATGAAAGATGAGGTGAATCATAGAATTGATGAGGGAAAAAGAGTGAGTGGTGCACTTGGGAGTCTGTGGAGACAAAGAACTTTGTCCTTGGAGGCAAAGAGGGGAATGTATGAGAGTATAGTTTTACCAACGCTCTTATATGGGTGTGAAGCGTGGGTGATGAATGTTGCAGCGAGGAGAAGGCTGGAGGCAGTGGAGATGTCATGTCTGAGGGCAATGTGTGGTGTGAATATAATGCAGAGAATTCGTAGTTTGGAAGTTAGGAGGAGGTGCGGGATTACCAAAACTGTTGTCCAGAGGGCTGAGGAAGGGTTGTTGAGGTGGTTCGGACATGTAGAGAGAATGGAGCGAAACAGAATGACTTCAAGAGTGTATCAGTCTGTAGTGGAAGGAAGGCGGGGTAGGGGTCGGCCTAGGAAGGGTTGGAGGGAGGGGGTAAAGGAGGTTTTGTGTGCGAGGGGCTTGGACTTCCAGCAGGCATGCGTGAGCGTGTTTGATAGGAGTGAATGGAGACAAATGGTTTTTAATACTTGACGTGCTGTTGGAGTGTGAGCAAAGTAACATTTATGAAGGGATTCAGGGAAACCGGCAGGCCGGACTTGAGTCCTGGAGATGGGAAGTACAGTGCCTGCACTCTGAAGGAGGGGTGTTAATGTTGCAGTTTAAAAACTGTAGTGTAAAGCACCCTTCTGGCAAGACAGTGATGGAGTGAATGATGGTGAAAGTTTTTCTTTTTCGGGCCACCCTGCCTTGGTGGGAATCGGCCGGTGTGATAATAAAAAAAAAAAAAAAAAAAACATATATACATACATGCATGCATAAACACACAGGTTACCTGTCCCTAACGGGTATGTCCAACTAGGAGAGGTTAAGGGAAATCGACCTGACGACACTGGAGGACAGGAGAGAGAGGGGATGAGGGGGATATAATAACGACATATAAAATACTGAGAGGAATCGACAAGGTGGACAGAGGCAGGATGTTCCAGAGATGGAACACAGCAGCAAGGGGTCACTATTTGAAGTTGAAGACTCAGATGAGTCACAGAATTGTCAGGAAGAGGAATAGTCTGGAGAGTGATGTAGTGGAGGCAGGATCTATACATAGCCTTAAGAAGAGGTACGAGAAGGCTCAGGGAGCAGAGAGTGGACCTAGTAGCGACCAGTGAAGAGGCGGAGCCAGGAGCTGTGAATCGACCCCTGCAACCACAATAAGGTGAGTACACGTACCTACACACACACACATGCCTAAACCTACACAATAAACACACCCACAGGCCAAGTGTCAATCGCCAAATGCCTTTGACAACTAGTAACTACTACTACATGCGTACATACATACATACACACATACATACATACACACATACACACATATATACATACATACTGTTACTGGAAAATAATCTCCCTCTCTCCTTTATACCTTAACCTACATAAGCCTCAGTATCCTCGTAAAAATCCTTAACTGCTTTCAGTAACTCACCATCATACATAAATGTATACATACTCAATGTGTGTATACATATACATGATAAAAACAAGTAAGACTTGATTTAGAAAATAGCAGGTGAAAAAAATCCCATCTTTCAATACGCAGAAAGAAAAAGTCTATACGTCTATCAGAATAATACGCATCTACAACATACGCAAAAAACAAATACACATTTCATGAAACGCATTATGCGTAATACATCATTTTTTTCATACTGGTGTTCTTGTAATCAATAGTGCGTGTGTGACACCTCGTCTGGCATTGATAACATGGACAAGAGACTCCAGCTCTTTCAATAGCTGCATCAACCTCTGAGGAGGAATATCTGTTATTTTACTCCATGTTGAACCTCTGCAGCTCCTCCATGTTGAACCTCTGCAGCTCCTCCATGTTGAACCTCTGCAGCTCCTCCATGTTGAACCTCTCCTGCTCCTCCACGTTGAGCTTCTTGGGTCGGCAGAGCACTGAGATACACTGGACTATGTTATTACACTGTCATATGCTTTCTGGGCGACACGTCTGCCCTAATCCCATTGCCAAGAACTTTCCTGTGGTATGATGTAACCTGTGGTATGATGTAACCTGTGGTATGATGTAACCTGTGGTATGATGTAACCTGTGGTATGATGTAACCTGTGGTATGATGTAACCTGTGGTATGATGTAGCCTGTGGTATGATGTAGCCTGTGGTATGATGTAACCTGTGGTATGATGTAACCTGTGGTATGATGTAGCCTGTGGTATGATGTAGCCTGTGGTATGATGTAACCTAAACGCACCATAGTTTTGTCCACTGGTATCATGTGTATTAAGTACAGCATCTTCAGTACATCTCCATCCTATCTTGTTACCTTCATTGATGACGAATTTGGCTTCTCTCCTTGTCTTAACGTATGAGTATCTATCCTGATACTTTATTCATATACAAATATTCATAAACAAATAATACTCACATAGGAGAATAAAACGTATGACGAAGTTTCGGTCTCACTGAGACCTATAGTCACACTCTCCTATGTGCGGGTTATTTGGGTATTGTTCCAGTTACTGTATTGTGCCCTTTTGTTCCTTATACTAGTGTAGTTGGTGTTATGGGTCTTATAGGCTTATATATAAGTCTTCTTTAATTCTGGTGTTTAGATGGATTCCAGTATCGCCAAGGTAATATTTATCACAATCACCACATACTTGGCCTATGTTGTTTATTTTTGTTTATATTGTAGAAAACTTTCATTTTTTTAAATATTGATAAATTTGTCCCTTTCCACTTTTTTTTTTTTTTTTTTTTTTTTTTTTGTACTTCATCATTCGACACATTACTCTTTTTTCCCTCTTACAAGTACCTTCCTGTAGCCACAGAGGAAGATGGGATGGAAGAGGAGTGATCGAGAATGGGGGACATGGGGTAAGAATGATTTAAAAGGTTAAATGGGAAGGGAAGGGCCGAGTAAAGGGAAGAGAGCCTGCATACGGATGATACGAGAGAGAGAGGAGAGAGAGGAGAGAGAAAGGGAGAGGAAGGGGGAGGGAATAGCGGCAGTAAATACGTGGAGTTTATATCATCTGATAAGCGGTGCTGGCAGCGGGCCTATCTGAGCCCAGCACCACCACCACGCAAGAAACTGTCTCCCTGGCTCTTCTCTCTCTCTCTCTCTCTCTCTCTCTCTCTCTCTCTCTCTCACGCACATACGAGCCACCACCACTAAACAGCAGAAGACCCACACAGAATACAACAACAAAGCAATGATGGACAACATAGCAGAAGCTGTAAGAAGAACTCATATGACCAACACAAAGTGACTGATCTATAAGAGACTTGAACCACAAGGAAACAGATTTTGAAAAATGATGATCCACGCGGGGGACTGACAGCTTACAGGGTTAATATGGTGGTGTTGAAGGAAAGCTGTATGTAGCAATATATCAATAACACTACCAGAGAGAGAGAGAGAGAGAGAAAATGCTGGCCCACAGATGGCTCCAACTTCATCCTGTTCCCTACTTGTATGTCTCATAATAAAAATTCTTTCAAATGAGCTGATATAGGTAACAGCTCTTAGCTTGTCAATAAAGCTAGGGATCCTTAACCTAACCTTGTCAAACCCTGTGTAAAAGAGAGAGAAAGAGAGAGAGAGAGAGAGAGAGAGAGAGAGAGAGAGAGAGAGAGAGAGAGAGAGAGAGAGAGAGAGAGAGAGAGAGAGAGAGAGAGAGAGAGGGAGACCTAGTACTTATCCTCATTAAATCTGATGTAGGTGAAATAGAATACGTGAGGTCTCTCGGTGCTAGCAAGCACACAGTACTGATTTCCGAGTGTCTTGAGATAAACATAGAGAGACAGAGCAGGGAAGGGAGGGCAGAATTCCGATTTCAGGAGAGGTGACTAGAGAACTGGAAGAAAGACGAAGAATGAAATGAAATGAAATGAAGTATTTTGCTGGAAAGTGCCGGGAGGCAAAGAAGAAAGAAAATGGAAGAAGATTAGAAAAAAGAATAGCACAAAAGAGAAGCAAATATTCTCGGGTGAAAAGAGAGGCTGAGTAACAATATGAGAATGAAATAGCATCGAAAGATAAATCTAAACTGTAGTTGCTATACAGTGACATCAGGAAGAAAACAACAGAAAAGAGCAAAGTAATAAGTCTGAAGAAGCAGGGAAGAGAACTCGCAGAAATGACCAGGAAGTCTGCAAGGAGGTGAATAAAATAATTAAGAAAGTTTTCTCGAAGAACACTGAGACATTACCAGAGAGTCACTGAGAAAGCAGACGACACAATACACAGAACAAGAGAAGAGGTTAGGAAACTACTGAGAGAGACTGATGCCTGGAAGACAATGGTACCAGACAATTTCTCTCCATTGGTTCTAAGGGAGAGAACAGAAGCATTGCGTGCAGTGCTAACCAAAGTCTGCAATAAATCACTTGATACAAGTCAACATGAGCAGTTTTCATATTTAAGAAAGTGAACAGACAGGTAGCATTAAACTAAAGACAGTGTCATTGACATGCATAATACTTAAGTTAATGGACAAAATAATTAAGAAAAAGTACAGTGGACCACTTGGAAAACAGTGATTTCGTAAAGAACCAGCAAGGTTTTAGAAAGGGTAAATCCTGTCTCGTAAACCCGCTTGAGTTGCATGATAAGGTAATATAAGTGAGGTAAGAGAGGTGGGATGGGTGGACTGCATATTCTTGGACTGTAAGAAGGCTGGAGGAGGCAGGAATTGCAGGAAACGTACAGCAATGGACAAAGGAATACCTAAGAGAAAGGAAAAGATGTATTGGAATGAAAAAGTGTGATATGTTTATCCTGGGTTCCACAAGGATTGGTACTGGGATCTATACTGTTTCTAATGTTTGAAAACATAATGGAAGATATAGTCTGATGTGTCTCTATTTGCACATGTTATGAAACCAATAATAAGAGCAAAAAGAAGAGTGAACAAGGAGAGACTTCAAACGATTCTGGACAAGCTGTAAGATTGGTCTGACAAATAGTTTTTGGGGTTCAACCTCAACAACTATATTGTTATTAAAATTGGGAAAAAAATCAGAAATAGTGTACAGGCTAAGGGAATAAAGGCTGCGAACCTCACTTAAAAAAAGGATCTCAGGGTGAGATCCTGAGGTGAGCTTCAGGTGAATAACGTCTGCCGGGCATGTATGCTTGGCAAATCTAAGATTAGCTTTCAAGACTCGAGAGAGTGACATTGACGACACTATGTAGGAGATATGATAGGTCTGTCTTGGAATATGCAGTACCCACATGGAAACCACACATGATAAAGTAAAACAGGAAACTGGAAAAAATGCAAACTAAACTTGATGACAGATGACAGAGTACAGGACAGCCAGAGAAGACATAATAACGATGTACAAAATACTCAAGAGTAACTTATATGATGGAGAGGGATAGGCAAATCTAGAGGTAAGAAACAAGGTACTTGAGATCATAGACAGGAGTTAGAAACAAAAAGTCACAGGGATGACTAGAAGTATTCAGCCTGAGAATGGTCAGGAAGTGAAATGCATTTATTTAGATTTTTAAAAATAATATTAATTTGGAATCTATTACAGTCGATAAGAGATTTTCAGTTAGAAAGAAATTTCCAGATTATCTCACACACTATGAATGTCAGCGTCACTGACATGCTGTCTGTTTGTCGCATTTCTAAATATCGGAATTATATCTGCTGTTTTCCACACCTCTGACAGTTATTTTGTATCAACTGACTTGCTGAAGATTGTGACTGGTGATTCACACATTGCTTCTGTTTCATCTTATGAAGCATCTAGCTCATTCAGTAGTTTCTTCACCTCTTCTTCCATTGCGTGTCGGGTTCAGCACTCGTTGATGCTCATTGCCTTTTAGAGACGTAGACTCTCCGGTAATGTCCCTCTTTCCACTGAGCATATCTCCTTAAAACCTCTTTTTCAGCTCCTCGCAGACTTTCTGGGCACGTGTAATTTTCCTTCACCGCCTACATCTTAACCGTCTTTGTTTTCGGTCCCTTGATCAGCAAATTTTGCATTGCTCGTGTGACTCCTACTAGCCACTATCCTGTCAGCCATTACCCTGTTGTTGTTGTTGTTGCATTTCTGTCTTAGTCTGCTGTTTACTAGTGGGTTGTATATCACTGTTTTCACTACCTAGGGTACTTCAGTTTAGAGTGTACCTATTAAATAGTTATTTTATTTATTGTTCTCATCTAAACAATGCACTGGTTTCTGTTTAGAAATGCTCCTGTACCTCCTCTGTTCTCTCTATCCCTTCTCATAATCTGATAACAAATGCGATCTTTCCCGCAAGGTATCGTGTCTGTGAGCTTTGTTTCCAGGAGTGCTATGATACCTGGGTATTCTTCTCCTATCCTTTCTCTACATTCATCACTATTGTTTGTTATTCCATCTTCATTTGCGTACCACACTTTCAGTTTTCTTATTGCTATTGATATCTGATTTTTGGGTTCCTTATCTCTTGGGGAGTATTTGGAGAAATAGGAAAAGGAAGAGTGGGAATAAGTGTGAGGGGTGACCGTGGGATGGTTCTTGCACTGGAAGGGGTAAGATCGTCAATGTGAGAGGGATGGATGGGGAGAGAGGAGAGGGAGTTGAGGGAAGTGGGGGGGTTGAAGGTTCGGTGTAGTGTGTAGTAGTTATCGGTTGTTAAAGGTACTTGTCGATAGACACTTAGTCTCTGTGTAGTTTGTGTTTGTGTGTGTGTGTGGGGGTGTGGTGGTCTGTGTGTGTGGGAGCCTCCGTGTGTACCTACCTATTTGTACTCATCTATTTGCGGTTGCAAGGGTCAATTCATAACTCCTGGTCGATACTACCTCCACTCTCTCACTGCTCCCTGCTCCTCTGTGTGTGTGTGTGTGTGTGTGTGTGTGTGTGTGTGTGTGTGTGTGTGTGTGTGTGTGTGTGTGTGTGTTTGTAAGTCTCCACGGGCATCAACTGAACTACAACGCACCAGGTCTTCTAACTGTACTTCCACCAAGTCCTCTTCCTCTGCCAACCCCCCCCCCCCTCCCACTCCTCTGCGTCGTCCCCTCTGACGTTTCCTCCAGTTGGTGGCTGAGAGCCCTCACATCCCCTCAGACAGCCCTCTTTTCCCAACTGTCTCGACAAACACATACCAAATATCTACATTTATCCTTTTGTATACACTGGTCGCTTTCCTTACACCTGAGCTCTCTTCCTCACTCCATCAACTCCCAAATACTCATCTCTCCTCTCCATCAACTCCCAAATACTCATCTCTCCTCTCCATCAACTCCCAAATATCCCTCTCTCTTTTTCATAAACTCCCAAATATCCCTCTCTCCCCTCCATCAACTCCTGCCTTCCCTTCTCTCCCCTCTATTGTCTCCCAAATACTTCTCTTTCTCCTCTGTCGATTCCCAGATATCCCTCTCTCCCCTCAATCGACTACTAAATTAAACCCTCTCCCCTCAATTGATTACTAAATACCCCTCTCCCCTCAACTGATTACTAAATACCCCTCTCTCTTCAATTGATTACTAAATACCCCTCTCCCCTCAATTGATTACTAAATACCCCACTCTCCCCTCAATCGACTCCAATATACTCCCCTCTCTCCTCAACCGTCCTCTGAATATTCCTCTATCCTCTTCATTGGCTCTAAATACCCTTGTCTCCCCTCCAACGTTCCTTTAATAATATTCATCTATCCTCCCTTCCTCCCTCCCTCGAAGTTGCAATATAATCCCATATCGCCTTTTCTCCCTCAGTGTTTGTCTTTTCTCCCTCCATGTTTTTCTTTTCTCCCTCAATGCTTGCCTTTTTTCCCATGCTTGCCTTTTCTGCCTCCATGACACCCCATATATCACCCACCTTAGCTACTCTTACAAGTCACTCTTAACGCTGACATGAAGGACCCAGAGTGAACAAAGTTGACCATTTCACTCTTCAATATCAACCCCAAAAAAACGTACCCCTTATTCCCTTCATATTACGAAATAACAGCACTGACTACTTGAGAAAATCTATGCCACTTAGGGAAATAAGACAATCACGGGTTAAAGTAAACTAGTTCTCTACTCTGATATTTACTGAAAATATAGAATTTCATGTTAATAATATTTATTATATAAATTCTCATTCAGCGATACTACTTAGGGATGAATTTAATAAGAAGAGAATAGTGGGTTTAAGTCAACTAATTTTGATATATACTGAAAAATATATGGAAATGCAATTTAATAGGAATTATGAAATTTTGTTCAGGGAGGCTACTCAGGGAGATAAAAATTATTAGTAAGGGAGATTGAGTTTCCAGGGAAACAGTAAGGTAAGCGTGTACTAGGCAGAATGGAATATTACTTTCAGAATAGAGTCCAGACTCCTCTAATGGTTCTCACTTCCAGCACTGCAGAGTTATGGCAGGCTAGGCTTCCAGCGTGGCTGGTATTTGGTTTTATGTGTGGTAGTCCCACATACACAGCCTCTAACTCTGTCATATATATAAAAAAATTATAATCATAACCTTAATTTTTAAATGGGTGAAGAAGTAGTAGTAGTAGTAGTAGTAGTAGTAGTAGTAGTAGTGTAGACGGACTACAGAGACTGACGACATAAACGTATCAACGACTTATAGGTAAAGACAAACTAAATATATACAAGATGTAAACTGAAGGCAAACTAAATATATAGACGACATAAACATTAAGAGATAGTAAGCCAGGGGAAGGCATTGGTCAGATGACCAAAAGCTCAAGCAGCGGGTCATATGATTAATACCCGCGACAGGAAACACTTGTCCTGTTTCCCGACAAATCTTACCTAACCTGTCTCCAACTGAGATCCTTCTACCATTTCTTCTCTTAACTATCCTCCCTGTACTTATGAAGTACAAACACACACACACACACACACACACACACACACACACACACACACACACACTTCTGGCTAGTAAGGTCAGCTGTCATGGAACAATTCAGCACATGGCCTCCAAGTGTTGTTGCTGGAGGCTGGAGTGTACTCACACAACTAGGGTGTGGCGAGTAACACTTCTTGTAATAATGTTGGTAGAATTACCGACAATACCACTGCTGCTACTACCACAAGTACTACTACTACCACTACCACAAGTATTACTATTGCTTCTACTACTACCACTATCATTACTGCTATTACTACTACTACTGCTACTACCACCACGAGTTCTACTACTACCACAAGTGCTACTACTACTAGTGCTACCTACAATGATTATATCATGCTTTTCACTTCACTCTTTAACTATATATGCCCTCTGTGTTCCTGTATTGTTTGTAACGCTTGACAAAGCTCTTGGAGAACAAGAGCTTTGTCAAGGTTTCATAATTCCCATTAAACTGTATTACTATATTTTTCAATATATATCATAGTAGAGAATTAGTTTATTATATCTCATTATTCTCTTATTATTATTTAATTCCCTAAGTGGTATTATGATCAAGTGTCTCAAGTGGTCACCGCCGTTTTAATAAAATTTATAAAATGTAAATTTTAGGTTTATAAGGAATTTTAAATAGAAAAATATTTAAAAAACAAAACTGACAAATACTGAAAACACATGTTTTTATGGTATTTTTAATTTTCACAAGTTTAGTGAGCCCTTAAATACATCTTTCGTAATGCTTTGTGTCAGTGTCGGTCCTGTTGTTTGTAACAAGTGTTCTAGTCTTCCACTAACTTCCTCCATGGCTTGTGATTATAACTACAGAACGCCTCGTCTTATCGGCTTCAAATTTTCATCCTTGATCAATTATTACAAGAAAAAATTAGTGCAACAATTGTCAAGTTGAGATAGATGTCCTCTGCTGAATGTTATATTGTTCTTCCTGAAAGTGCTGTCCATGTTATAACTTTACAAAGCCTTTTCTGAGCGGTTTCAAAATTTCGACCCTTGTGTATCCTTCTTAGATAAGAAAATTGGTATTGTTAACGGAGTGCATAGGAGCTATTTTGCCACTTTTAATCTCGAAATGGTAGAGTAATATTTTCCACTGCCGGAATATGTCTCATTTGCATGGTGATACTGAACACCACAAATGATACACTTGATGTTCTAACAATAAAAATCGAGAACCAAAACTTAGTCATTGTGCTTGTATATAAGCCACCAGATGCAACTTCCCAACAGTTCAAGGAACAGCTATCGAAAATTGACTGTCTTGAAAACCTTCAGGCCCCATCCCCAAACATCCTGCTGCTTGGTGACTTCAATCTAAGACATACACAATAATTTTGTAGCAGAAATAACCCTGGATGTAGCCCAAATTAAAAATCACACACACATGAGCTGCTGAATTTCTGCAATAAACACACTAAATCAGCAGATAGTGGAGCCAACAAGACTGGAGAACACACTTGACCTTATTTTCACAAATAATGAGGACCTGGTAAAAAGCATAACAATATCAAAAACAAGTAATAATGATTACAATCTAATCGAAGTCCAGGAGTCCTAATCAGCAAAATGAATACATCTATGAGGGTACCTTTACCAAATTCAACTTCAACAACAAGAACATCAACTGGGACCAGGTAAACCATGTCCTAAATGACACATATTGGGAAAATATTTTAAATAACGTGGACCCTAACCAGTGCCTTGAAAAGATCAACTTTTTGGTAGCTGAAGTATGTTCAAGGTATATTCCCATAAGAAAAAAGAAGAGAAGTAAACTGGAAAGAGAGACGCTCACTCTACAGAAGAAGGCGAAGAATCACTGAGCTCCTCAAGAATGCCAGATTATCTGAAACACGGAAGGAAGCACTAACCAGGGAAGTGGAAAGTAATGAGCTTAAGTTAAAGGACTCATACAGGATCCAGGAGAGACAAGAGGAGCTAAAAGCACTTAGTGAAATTGAAAGAAATTCGAAATATTTCTTTTCACATGCCAAAAACAAGGCAAAAACCACTCCTAGTGACAACTAAGAAATGAGTGAGATACTGAAATCTCAATATGACTGTGTTCAGCGAGCCACTCATCAATCTAAAGACAGACAATCCAAATAATTTTTTCATGAATGAGCCTCAAAACCCTGTCAGTGTATGCCAAATTTCTGACATAACCCTAACTCTACTACACTTTGAGAAAACCATTGACAACATGCCCATGCACTCAGCCCCGGGCCCAGACTCGTGGAACTCTGTGTTCATTATGAACTGCAAGAAACCTCTCTCGCGGGCTCTAAGTATGCTATGGAGAAGGAGCACACACAGGTGAGATTCCAATCACTAAAAACAACGGATATAGCCCCACTCCATAAAGGTGGTAGTAAAGCAATACCTTAGAACTGTATAGACCAATGGCCTTAACCTCCCACATCATAAAAATCTTTGCAAGAGTTCTAAAAAGCATGACTGCATACCACTTGGACTCCTAACAATTTCACAATCCAAGGCAACATGGCTTCAGAGCAGGTCGCTCCTGCCTCTAGCAACTACTGGACCACTATGATAGGGTCTTGGATGCACTGGAAAACAAACAGAATGCAGATGTAGTATACACAGATTTTGTAAAAGTCTTTGACAAGTGCGATCATGGTGTAATAGCGCACAAAATGCGTGCTAAAGGAATAACTGGCAAAGTAGGCAGATGAATCTTCAACTTTTTAACCATTCGAACACAAAAGAGTAGTGGTAAACAGTTAAATCAGAAGCTGCCATAGTGAAGAGCTCTGTTGAACTAGGCACAGTACTCGCCCCTATCCTGTTCCTCATCCTTATATCAGACATGGACAGAAATGTAAACCCGTATCATCCTTTCCAGACGATACTAGGATCTGCATGAGAGCCATCCACTGAGGACATGGCAAATCTCCAAAAAGATATAACCCAAGTTTTCCAATGGGCAAAGGAGAACAATATGATGTACAATGAAGACAAATTCCAACTTCTCCGTTGTGGGAAATTGGAGGAAATAATAGGTTGGACTGAGTATACTATAAACTCCAATCACACAGTAAAGCGGAAAAGTAATGTGAAGGACCTGGGAGTGGTAATATCTGAGGATCTCACCTTCAAGGATCACAATTACCACTATCACAATTGCGAGGAAAATGATAGAATGGATAATGAGAACATTCAAGACAAGAGATACCAAGCCAATGATGATCCTTTTCTAAATCACTTGTTCTCTCTAGGCTGAAATATTATTGTACATTAACATCTCCATTCAAAGCAGGTGAAATTGCAGATCTCGAGAATGTACAGAGAACCTTTACTGCACATATAAATTCCATTAAACACCTTAACTACTATGAACGCTTGGAAGCACTTGACTTGTACTCACTGGAGCGCAGGCGAGATACATAAGCTACACCTGAAAAATCCTAGAGGGACAGGTTCCTAATCTGCACACAGAAATCACTCCCTACGAAAGTAAAAGACTGGGCAGGCGATGCAACATACCCCCAGTGAAAAGTAGGGGCGCCATTAGTACATTAAGAGAAAACACAATAAGTGTCCGGGGCCCAAGACTGTTCAACAGCCTCCCACCAAACATAAGGGAAATTACCAATAGATCCCTGGTTACCTTCAAGAGAGACCTGGACAGATACCTGAAGTCAGTACCGCATCAGCCGGGCTGTGGATCGTACGTTGGACCACGTACGGCCAGCAATAACAGCCTCGTTGATCAGGCCCTGATCCACCGGGACGCCTAGTCATGGACGGGGCCGAGGATACGTTGATCCCCAGAATATCCTCCAGGTAGACTCCAGGTGGAATGAAGGTCCCTTGATTCTGGCGAGGGGCTTTTGATCCAAGGAGCTGAACTTATCCTCCCCCTCCTTGAATCGAATCTGAATGTCTCTCATTCTCCAGTCGCTATATGATCCCCACAGGTTTAGCGCTTCTCCTAATAACAAAACAGTTCGGAACAGCATCAATCTTTAATTACTGATGCATCTTATGAAATGAAGGGGGGATATAGGCTATGTAGGAGCAAAATTTGTTGCATCCTGAGCAATTACTGGAGAATGCCTCATCAGATCGACTTTAAACTTTTAATGCTAATGTGTTTTCCTTAAATGAAACTTCTCCTTTAAGTTGTAGAAGTTACACCGTACCAATTTTATTCAACAAATTGTTTTGTGTGAAATAACTGGAGTGTTTCTTCTGGTGAGTAATAAGTCACAGTGTTTGACTTTACAGGGCAATCCTAGGTTAAATCTACATACTGTACTTCTACGTCCGCATAACACCTGGTCACAGACTGGGCCGCGGGGGCGTTGACCCCCGGAACTCTCTCCAGGTAACATTTGTGTGGCCTCAAGACCATTGCAAAACAGGCTTTTTTTTTATTTGTCAATACCAGGTCGAGCAAACTATTACGTCTGGTAACCTGTTACATACTGCTTCAGAAAGCAGTCCTGAACTACCAGGAAGTCACTGGACTCTATATTACCAGTCAAACAAGTCCAGCATATACCATAAAACTTAAATAAAACCCGAATAGTTACTTATATGTATACTTACTAAAACCTTAAACGTTGGTCAGTCTTCGAGTTTAAAAAACTTGGATTGATTTTAGCTTGTGTGCGTCCCAGTCTGCATTTTTTAATTGGAGAAAAATTGAAATACTGAGAAAAATTGAAATACTGGTTTCGTTGCCACTATTTCTGAGTGCCTCGTCCCATCATTTTCCGTCCTTCAACCCTGATAACTCGGCAATGCAACTTCTGATCTGCTTCAAATTAAATATGCTGGTATAGTAAAGAATGTGAGTCTCTGAGATTACAAAAGAATGCCTCGTTCGCTTGATTTCAAGACTGTTAAAGAACACGAAGACACAGTATCATGACTGGAACAATACACAAACAACCTGGACGACGCTTCGGTCCAGGTTCAAGTCGGACCGAAATGTTGTCATAAAGTTTTTTCTATATGCGGCTTTTGATAACCTGTGGATGCCCCTTTTAGGACGTTTCAACTCTTCAACGCTAATATTTAACTGCGTTAGAAAGCTAAGCCTCACTCTGTACTGTTGTTGTCTCGAGCGTAGAGGCACAGGGGGAGGGGGCTGGGGTTATGTAATACTGGTATACCTTTCTCGGATCGTGCAGCGAAGGACTTTCATTTAGTTAGTAGGTAGTAGTAGTATTACTAGTAGTAATAGTAGTAGTAGTAGGAGTGGTAGAGATAATAATAACAGGATATTCAAGGGAAAAAGCTAAAATTCGTATGAATCATCCATATCACACGTCTTGACATGCACATGCCTTGCTACGAACGCACACACGTGTTGATATATACACGCCTTGAGTTTCACCCACATGCCTTGACATAAACTCGCACGCGCTTCGCTATACACCTACACGTTTGACCACTTATCTACAGGCCTTGGCATACACACGTCCGTCTATACACCCACACGCCTTGTTATTCAGCGACACTCCTTAACACACACACACACACACACACACAGGAGCTAGGACTCGACCCCTGCAACCACAAATAGGTGAGTACAAATAGGTGAGTACACACACACACACACACACACACACACACACGCACGCGCGCGCGCGCCTGGCCTTGCACACGTTTTGCCACACGCCATGACATACGCCTGCCCATTCACTCATACGCCTTGACGCACACACGCCTTGACATAAGCACGCACATGCATGTAAACATACGCACGCCTAACTAAACAATACTTCTAGCACTCAGGAAAGCCCAATAAGAGAACATTAACTCCCGCAGCAGTTAAAGGGACTCTGTAACTAATGCTGCTGATCAGGTGTAAACATCTGATTTACCTCTGACCCTTGACTTTACACACTTAATTTGGAGCGTATCATGCGAGCGTCCGCGCTCATTGTGCGCTCAGAAAGGAAAATTTTAGAGCGCAATGCCCCTGAAAACCTCTTACGTGGTATTGCCCAAGTTCACTTACGCGCCCTTATCAAATTACGTACTTAATGATGTATGCGCTAAGTGGCTAATCACAAAACCAGGAGTGCGAAAGATGCTTCGATTTCGGTTTGCGGTCCAATGCTTGACTGTGAAGTCTGTAGTGGACATCTTAAGAAGATTTGATGATGTAACTGGATATTCAAGTACTCGTTTAAGTGGTCATGGTCTTAGGGCTGGCTTGTACATCCCCCTTCGGCAGTTCAGAATGACAGTTGAAATACATTCAAATTCTGTGAGGTGTAGCGACAACACAAATAAGCCGCCACCAGGAGAGAAATATCTGTGGAGGGGCCAGATGCCGTCAGCCTCCAGATTTCTCCTCTCGGCCAGTGCGCGCCATTGCTGCTCCGTGACGTCACGGCCGCTGAAGTGAAGCGTGATTTTATTGGTTCATTACTGGCAGTGAAGCGTTCTAATTGGCTGGCGGCGGCCCGAGGGGCGACACTCGCCACCTTCCATACTTGCCAGCCCTCACCACTTACTCAATTCCACAATCATACTTATATTCTCATATCTCACGTAATTATTTCCACACTTTGCATTGCTTCGGCAATTCAAGACTGCGCGCTTGAGTAGCATCAACACTGGTACTGAATGACGGCGAGGAGACGAGAGGAAGAGCTGTGTGAAGGCAACACACGAGGGGCGAGTTGGCCGTCGATATATGGTGTGTGAGAGACGGTAAATAGCGGTCGAGGAGAACTCATTTAGTGTGTGTGGACGGGACGTAAGGTTTAGCATCGTTCCCTGGGGATCAGAGAGGCTGTGGGTGGCGGTGAGCGATGAGTACACTGTGTGTGTCCACGTGGGTTTAGTGCGCACTTGACCGGCCCGCTTAAAAAAAAATCAAAAGCGCGCGAAAAAAAAATCACGTTTTACGCGGGAAGAAGATTTGGTGAAGCAAGCTTGTGTTGTTAAGCTGAGATAATTGCTCTGAGAAATATTGCTGACCTCAAGACTTATTACAAAGTGAATTTAGCGGAGATTTGTGGTTGTGAGCGCTGCGGGAGGTAGTGTAGAGCGCCGCTACCGCACTCATCACTACAAACATTAAGGTACAGTCATGTTGTTGTCTGTGTACTGACATTAACACGCACCCGTCAGTTTACACCTCCACCCCGTAAACTAACACTTCACCCGTAAACTAATACTTTCTACAAAGACTAACGCTTCCCCGTAAACTAATACTTTTTACATTCACTAACACTTCCCCCCCCCCTTAAACTAACACCTCCCCTTAAACTAACACTCCCTTTAAAGTAGCACCACTTTCTTAAACTAACACTTCTTTTGACTAACACCACCTTTCCTTAAGCTTCCACACTTTCCTTCCTCTAAGCTAACACTCTCCCTTCCCTAAGCTAATACTCTCCCTCCCCTAAGTTAACACTCTCCCTCCCCTAGGTTACATTCTCCCTCTCCTAAGTTAACACTCTCCCTCCCTTAAGTTAACACACTCCCTCCCTTAAGTTAATACACTCTCTCCCCTAAGTTAGCACTCTCCCTCTTCTAAGTTAACACACTCCCTCCCCTAAGTTAATACACTCTCTCCCCAAGTTAACACACTCCCTCTAAGTTAACACTCTCCCTCCCCTAAGTTAACACACTCCCTCCCCTAAGTTAACAGACTTCCTCCCCTAAGTTAATACACCTTCTCCCCTAAGTTAACATACTCCCTCCCCTAAGTTAACATACTCCCTCCCCTAACTTAACACTCTCCCTCCCCTAAGTTAACACACTTCCTCCCCTAAGCTAATACACCTTTTCCCCTAAGTTAACACACTCCCCTAAGTTAACATACTCCCTCCCCTAAGTTAACACACTCCCTCCCCTAACTTAACACTCTCCCTCCCCTAACTTAACACTCTCCCTCCCCTAAGTTAACACACTCCCTCCCCTAAGCTAACACTCTCCCTCCTCTAAGCTAACACTCTCCTTCCCTAAGCTAATACTCTCCCTCCCCTATATTAACACTCTCCCTCCCCTAGGTTAACACTCTCCCTCTCCTAAGTTAACACTCTCCCTCAAGTTAACACACTCCCTCCCCTAAGTTAACACACTCCCTCCCCTAAGTTAACATACTCCCTCCCCTAAGTTAACACACTCCCTCCCCTAAGTTAACACACTCCCTTCCCAAAGTTAACACTGTCCGTCTCCTCATCTAACACTCCCCCGTCAACTAACACAGTAGTGGTGGGGCAGGACCAGGCATCTAACACTCCCCCGTCAACTAACACAGTAGTGTTGGGGCAGGACCAGGCATCTAACACTCCCCCGTCAACTAACACAGTAGTGTTGGGGCAGGACCAGGCATCTAACACTCCCCCGTCAACTAACACAGTAGTGTTGGGGTAGGACCAGGCATCTAACACTCCCCCGTCAACTAACACAGTAGTGTTGGGGTAGGACCAGGCATCTAACACTCCCCCGTCAATTAACACAGTAGTGTTGGGGTAGGACCAGGCATCTAACACTCCCCCGTCAACTAACACAGTAGTGTTGGGGTAGGACCAGGCATCTAACACTCCCCCGTCAACTAACACAGTAGTGTTGGGGTAGGACCAGGCATCTAACACTCCCCCGTCAACTAACACAGTAGTGTTGGGGTAGGACCAGGCATCTAACACTCCCCCGTCAACTAACACAGTAGTATTGGGGTAGGACCAGGCATCTAACACTCCCCCGTCAACTAACACAGTAGTGTTGGGGTAGGACCAGGCATCTAACACTCCCCCGTCAACTAACACAGTAGTGTTGGGGTAGGACCAGGCATCTAACACTCCCCCGTCAACTAACACAGTAGTGTTGGGGTAGGACCAGGCATCTAACACTCCCCCGTCAACTAACACAGTAGTGTTGGGGTAGGACCAGGCATCTAACACTCCCCCGTCAACTAACACAGTAGTGTTGGGGTAGGACCAGGCATCTAACACTCCCCCGTCAACTAACACAGTAGTGTTGGGGTAGGACCAGGCATCTAACACTCCCCCGTCAACTAACACAGTAGTATTGGGGTAGGACCAGGCATCTAACACTCCCCCGTCAACTAACACAGTAGTGTTGGGGTAGGACCAGGCATCTAACACTCCCCCGTCAACTAACACAGTAGTGTTGGGGTAGGACCAGGCATCTAACACTCCCCCGTCAACTAACACAGTAGTATTGGGGTAGGACCAGGCATCTAACACTCCCCCGTCAACTAACACAGTAGTATTGGGGTAGGACCAGGCATCTAACACTCCCCCGTCAACTAACACAGTAGTGTTGAGGTAGGACCAGGCATCTAACACCCCCCCGTCAACTAACACAGTAGTGTTGTGGTAGGACCAGGCATCTAACACCCCCCCGTCAACTAACACAGTAGTGTTGGGGTAGGACCAGGCATCTAACACCCCCCCGTCAACTAACACAGTAGTGTTGTGGTAGGACCAGGCATCTAACACCCCCCCGTCAACTAACACAGTAGTGTTGTGGTAGGACCAGGCATCTAACACCCCCCCGTCAACTAACACAGTAGTGTTGGGGTAGGACCAGGCATCTAACACCCCCCCGTCAACTAACACAGTAGTGTTGTGGTAGGACCAGCCGCGCTTCAGCAAAACCATATAAATTTCTCGCCCATTACAAAGTATTGTAGACACGTGCATGCTGAGTCACAGTAAACTACAAAAATAACTTTTTTCCTAGTTCTCCTGTAACTAGTTAGATGTGGCTAGCAACCTGAGCTCTCCCTGTTCCACCAAAAGTTAGGATGGTTGGTTATTGGGGCTTGAAGTCTATTAACTACACGAGGGTCATTATGGCTACATTCAACCATTTCAAATTAAGGCCTTTCTAAAAATTTTCTCTTATACATTTAAATATATATTTTTTTTCATTTATGTTAACGTAAAAATTAATAATTTTGTACTAAAGGAGCCTTAGAAAACTTACCTAACCTTATTATAACAAGCGCAGTTTAATTTAGCCTAATCCAAGTAAATATATTTTAGACAAGTTTACAGTAATTTAATAATAAACAAACACAATTAAATGTATTTTTTTCGTTAGGTTCAGAATGACTTTTGCGAAATTATTGCATATACAAATTTTCGTTTGCCATATTCGGCAAGAAGAGCGTTGGTATTTAAGCCAAAGTCGCAAGTTTTTTCTATTCGGCATATATATATATATATATATATATATATATATATATATATATATATATATATATATATATATATATATATATATATATATATATATATATATATATATATATATATATATTAGAGAAAATTTAATTAGAACATTATCTAGTAGAGCGGGGGGAGGGGGGTAAGGGTTCTTGATCCGACCCTTCCCTTCGATCGTAGTTGATCTGACGTATCCTTTCCCCGACGCAGTGTGACTTACGGGTTCAGCGCTTCCCTACGATGATGATGCTCGAGAGAATAATGATAATGATTATAACAGTACTCTCATAGGCATCAATAATGGTGATAATTTTTCCATATGCATCATTGATGATTATTTCAAAACTGCCACATGCATCAATGATTATAATTCTCCCACATGCATCAATGATTATAATTCTCCCACATGCATCAATAATTATAATTCTCCCACATGCATCAATGATTATAATTCTCCCACATGCATCAATAATTATAATTCTCCCACATGCATCAATAATTATAATTCTCCCACATGCCTCAATAATTATAATTCTCCCACATGCATCAATAATTATAATTCTCCCACATGCATCAATGATTATAATTCTCCCACATGTATCAATAATTATAATTCTCCCACATGCATCAATGATTATAATTCTCCCACATGCATCAATGATTATAATTCTCCCACATGCATCAATAATTATAATTCTCCCACATGCATCAATAATTATAATTCTCCCACATGCATCAATAATTATAATTCTCCCACATGCATCAATAATTATAATTCTCCCACATGCATCAATGATTATAATTCTCCCACATGCATCAATAATTATAATTCTCCCACATGCATCAATGATTATAATTCTCCCACATGCATCAATGATTATAATTCTCCCACATGCATCAATAATTATAATTCTCCCACATGCTTCAATAATTATAATTCTCCCACATGCTTCAATAATTATAATTCTCCCACATGCTTCAATAGTTATAATTCTCCCACATGCTTCAATAGTTATAATTCTCCCACATGCATCAATAATTATAATTCTCCCACATGCATCAATAATTATAATTCTCCCACATGCATCAATAATTATAATTCTCCCACATGCATCAATAATTATAATTCTCCCACATGCTTCAATAATTATAATTCTCCCACATGCTTCAATAATTATAATTCTCCCACATGCTTCAATAGTTATAATTCTCCCACATGCTTCAATAGTTATAATTCTCCCACATGCATCAATAATTATAATTCTCCCACATGCATCAATGAGTAGCTTATTTTATTTTCTTGACACAAGACAATGTATTTATTTTATTTTCCTGATTGTAGACAAATTCAGTTTATTTTCCTGGTTGTGATTATATTATTTATTTTCCTGACAGTAGAAAATAAAATCGGTAGATTTTCCTGGCTGCAGACAATATATTTACACTGTATTTTCCTTTCTGTATACAATGCATTTACACCATTTTCCTGGGTGTAAACAATGTATTTGCACCGTATTTTCCTGGGTGTAGACAACGTATTTATACAGTATTTTCCTGGGTGTAGACAACGTATTTACACTATTTTCCTGGGTGTAGACAACGTATTTACACTATTTTCCTGGCTGTAGACAACGTATTTGTACTATTTTCCTGGCTGTAGACAACGTATTTACACTTTTCCTGGCTGTAGACATCGTATTTACACTATTTTCCTGGCTGTAGACAACGTATTTACACTATTTTCCTAGCTGTAGACAACGTATTTACACTATTTTCCTGGCTGTAGACAACGTATTTACACTATTTTCCTAGCTGTAGACAACGTATTTACACTTTTCCTGGCTGTAGACAACGTATTTACACTATTTTCCTAGCTGTAGACAACGTATTTACACTATTTTCCTGGCTGTAGACAACGTATTTACACTATTTTCCTAGCTGTAGACAACGTATTTACACTTTTCCTGGCTGTAGACAACGTATTTACACTATTTTCCTAGCTGTAGACAACGTATTTACACTGTTTTCCTGGCTGTAGACAACGTATTTACACTATTTTCCTAGCTGTAGACAACGTATTTACACTGTTTTCCTGGCTGTAGATAACGTATTTACACTATTTTCCTAGCTGTAGACAACGTATTTACACTATTTTCCTAGCTGTAGACAACGTATTTACACTATTTTCCTAGCTGTAGACAACGTATTTACACTGTTTTCCTGGCTGTAGACAACGTATTTACACTATTTTCCTAGCTGTAGACAACGTATTTACACTGTTTTCCTGGCTGTAGACAACGTATTTACACTGTTTTCCTGGCTGTAGATAACGTATTTACACTATTTTCCTGGCTGAAGACAATGTTGTCCCTATAAAGCTTTACTAAGAGCGAAACATCACAATAAAACTCTATACAGAGCGACAGGTTGTCGCAATAGAGTTCTACAGAGAGCGAAGCATCCTGGCAAAGCTAGACAGAGCGAAACATTGTCCCAATATAGTTCAACAAAGGGCGAAACACTGTCAGAATAAATCCTCTTCTGCAACCTGTATCTTTCCTTGTTATTTAAATGTAATTAAGTAATGTAATATCTATTTCGTATTATCTTTTAAAAGTATCCGCGGATATTCCATAATTTTGTTTGCAATGGAAGGGAGGTTGTTTGCGTTGGTTTGTTAGGTTTGAGGCCTATACACTGTATACCACCAGTCAGGGATACTGAAACTGTCAGGGATACTTAAAACGTCGGGGATACTGAAAATATTAGGGATATTTAAAACGTCAGGGATACTAAAACTTCAGGGATACTTAAAACGCCGACGCGGGGATTGTAAACTCTCAGTGGATATACACTGAGGGATACACACCAATTGGTTTTTATACACATCTTCCTGTGTATGGTATTCAAGGTTGTTAAGAGCAGTGACCATAATAGCGGTGTTTACACTAGCTGGTCAATGTCACCAGTCTTTGTACTCTCTGGAAAATGTCAGCAGTCTGTGTACTGTGCGATCTGAACACTGTGGAAAGTGTCAGCAGTCTGTGTACTGTGTGGAGAGTGTCAGCAGTCTGTGTACTGTGTGGAGAGTGTCAGCAGTCTGTGTACTGTGCGATCTGAACACTGTGGAAAGTGTCAGCGATCTGTGTACTGTGTGGAAACGAAAAAAGAGGAATACAACTGGTGTGGTGTTGGTACACAGTACAGTAACCTTCTCTCGTGAGGATAAAAGTCACAGTATCGTGGCTAACGAGACTCGATTAACCCACAGACTAGAAATAGGGCCTAAGCGGCCTCCAGGACGGACCGAAACATCGTGTAATTTCCTTTGTCCCCTCCAGTGTGTTAGTTGTAAAAAATTCTGTAATGTTTGAAGCTTGTCGTGTGGATATTTAAGTCAGGTATGATAGTGATGATACGAATTAAAGTTAGCTCTTAGTGTATAGAGAGAGACACACACATACACACTTTGGTATTTATATAGTGAGAGATACACGTGTCTCCGTGTATACATCAATGATTTACACCTATCAGTGTATAAACACCGAGAGGTAAAAATCCCTCGGTTTACATACACAGAAAGATACACATCTCTCGTTGTATATCCACAGCGATATGCACATCCCTCTCTGTATATGCACCGAGAAAAACACATCTTTTGGTGTATATACACCAAAAGCTGCCAATATATAATATTATATATATATATATATATATATATATATATATATATATATATATATATATATATATATATATATATATATATATATATCAAAGACTATTACTCGCTCGAAACAGTTTTAAGAATTAATTCGATTTAAGTTTAGATTCAATAGATTCAAGTTTAAATAGATTGAAGATAGATTCATTTCAAGTTTAGATAAATTCAGTTCAAGTTTAAATTCATTCAGTTTATTCATTTCAAGTTAAATTAGATTCAGTTCAAGTTTAAACATTCAGTTCGAATTTAGATAGATTTAATTCAAGTTCTGACAGATTCACAAGATTCAAGTTTAAACAGATCCAATAGATTCAAGTTTAGGTAGACTCAGTTCCCTATAAAAACAATTCAAGTTTAGATTCAATAGATACAAATCAAGTTTATATTTTAACAATCTGTCTATTTTCCAGAGATAAATAAAGCAAGTTTAAGGAATTATTAAAATTCTAGGCGACGCAATAAAACTTAAATGTAAAGATAAACTTAAGTTCTTTTTTGACTGTAAAAAACCCTAGTTCAGACATAATAATAATAATAATAATAATAATAATTATTATTGATAATATCACTGGTATTATTATATTGATATCACTATTATATTATCATAAAATAATAATGTAATAATAATAATTAGGCATAAGAAAGCGCTAAATCCGTATGGGTTAACGCAGCTCATGGGAAAATATGTTGTAATCAAGAATTATCCAGTGTAAAGGATGGTAGCTCCAGTTCCCTGGATCGAAAACCTCTGACCATTTAAGTGTAATTAAGTACATTTAAGTGTAATTAAGGTTAAATGACTTTAAATATGTCACCTAATTGCACGGAAACTAAACCCAGTGAAGTGCTTATGATCCAGGGAGGTAGAGCTACCCTCTCCTCCCTTGGATCAAATCTCATTTCCTCTCCGTCTGTTGGTGCTGCATAACCCTTATGGGTTGAGAGCTTTCATATAAATATATTATTTAAAATTTTAATTATAAAAATTATTGAATAATAATAATAATTAAACAAATACTATTTTTTACATAGTATCAAAATTTATAAACTTTAATAATAATAATAATAATAATAATAATAATAATAATAATAATCATCATCATCATCATCCATATAAGTTGACAATCATTTAAATTTGTTTTATAGATTATATTCAAATTATACAACAAAATGATTGCAATAATTTCTTAGTTATATCAACAATTTTGTAAAATAATAATAATAATAATAATTGAATTTATAAAGCTGTCCTTAATTGTTAAAAGTAATAACTTTTAATTATAATAATTAAACAGCGTAGCTGCCACATTATTGTTATTAATTATTATTATTATTATTATTACTGTTATTGTTATTATTTTCATTTGTAATTTGTATTTTATTATTTTCCATCAGTGATTATCTCTGCATAATATAAACATTACCTCAGTGTATATCTGTGTATATACATTGAGAGGAAGTTTATCTTAGTGTATTTGCATCTGTGTTTATACATCGAAGGTTGTATATCTGTGTATATACACCGAAAGGTATACCTCTCAATGTGTACTGTATATACACTAAAAGATGTATATCTCAATGTATATACCCCGAGAGTAAGTTTTTCTGGTGAATATACACCGAGATGTGTATATCTCTGTGTATATACCCATCAGATAAGTTTTAAACCAGCCTAACGATCTTTCCAGTCGTACTTGTCTGTACTGACTACACGTCTACCATCATAGTAGAAGGGGGGGGGGGGGTTTAGATACTAGTGAAAAACTTTCGATCCAGTGAACCGGAACTACTCTCCCCTTGAATCATATATGATTCCCCTACCGGTTAGAGCTTTGCAGTAATAATAATAATAATAATAATAATAATAATAATAATGATAAAAATATATATCAATATAATAATTAGTAATTGTCTTCTTGTTCTTCTTCCCATTATTATTATTATTACTATTATTTAAGGTATAATAATAGTGCGGTCAATTCCACGCGGTCAGTAAGCCAGTGTTGAGAACGCTGTCTGGCTTGTAAGAACGCGTGGCTTAACATTCCTTAATTCTCCGTATTTCGTACCTGGCTTGGGTAGTTCACTGAATCTGTTATCTTATGAAGACGGACTGTTACTGAAAGCGCTAAGGCTGCCTTCACTGCATCACTGTCTCACCACTGTGTCTGTATTGCATTCCAGTTATCGTTTGTTGCTGTGAGGGTGTATAAATCTGTACGGGAAGAGGATGAGGGGTTAAAGATGGGAAAGGGTCGTCCTAGGAAAGGTTGGAGGGAATGGGTAAAGGTTTCTGTATGTGAGAAGCATGGACAACCAGCAGGCGTAAGTGAGCATGTTAGACACTAGTGAGTGGAGGCAAGTGATTTTTTTTTATGACTTGAAGTGCTGTTGGAGTGTGAGCAAGGTAACATTTATGAAAGTATTCAAGGAAAGCGGTTAACCGGACTCAAGCCCTGGAAGTTGAAAGCACACTTCCTGCATTCTGAAGGATGGATGGGGATACTGCAGTTAGGAGGAGCATCTGAGCTGAATGTCGGCGCGACTCGGCAAGACAGCGATGGAGTAAGTGATAGTGAAAGTGTTTCTTTAATTATATATATATATATATATATATATATATATATATATATATATATATATATATATATATATATATATATATATATATATATATATATATATAGGACAAGCTTCTTTCTCTATTGAACTTTACTTTTCGCTCTATACAGAACGGAACGTTGTCTCTGGGAAAACTTGCTCTGTATCATGTCTTATTTGACTCTATTGTCGCTTGTACAACATTGGTATCGTGTTTGTGACTGGATGATATTTCCTGTCAGACAGAGGGAGTCTTGTGGCTGCCTCGAGATGAGCTTTGAGGTATTATGGTACGTGGAGGCTAATACCCTGAGGTCACCTGACTCTCTCTCTGTGACAGGCAGCGTCACCCTCACATTGTATCTCCTTCCTCACACTTTACTGAAGAGGGCTTATAAACAAATCTGAAATATTTAGTCTAGTCAATTTTACAATGGATTTACGTCACACACATGTGACTGTGGATATGCAAAATAACCTCAGTAAATGAATATTTATAAGGCAGTACCTTACCAGTGTTTTCTTAATGGTTACAACGGAACAAGTTTCCAAAGGATGAGGTGTAAAAAAATGAAATCAGTGACGTTATCAAGAAATAAGTCGTCATAACACAGTGAGAGACTGAGGGAGAACCTCGATCTCTCGTACCTAATTCCTGATAATCTGGCTTGTCGCCTTGATGGTATTGTGTTATTTCACTGGAAAAACAGTAGGTAGTTGTTCTGATATTATACAAAGAACTTTCACGGCACACATAAGTACAATAAGGCACCTAATTACTGGGAACGGTTGAGGTCCCTTGATTTGTATTCCCTGGAACGCAGGCGAGAAAGATACATGATAAACAATTGGAAAATCCTAGAGGGATTAGTACCAAACTTGCACACGAAAATTACTCCCTATGAAAGCAAAAGACTCAGCAGGAGATGCAACAGTCCCCCAGTGAAGAGCAGGGGCGCCACGAGTAAACTGAGAGACACACAATAAGTGTCAGGGGCCCAAGACTGTTCAACTGCCTCAAAGCATACATAAGAGGGATTACCAATAGACCCCTGGCTGTCTTCAAGAAGGAACTGGACAAGCACCTAAAGTCAGTCAGTACGTGTCCAGCTGGGCTGTGGTTCGTACGTCAGTTTGCGTGCGGCTAGCAGTAACAGCCTGGTTGATCAGACCCTGATCCACCACGCGGCCTGGTCTCAAGCCAAGCCGCGGGGGCGTTGACCCCCGAAACCCTCTTCAGGCATACATCTGCATGAGTTGTAGCTGACACATCCAATTTAGTTTTGTTCAACAAAGTGATGCTGCTGATCACAGAAAACAAGTCAGTATAAGAACATAAACTACCAGTACTACTAAAGACAAGTTTGGAAAGGAACCTGAACTATCAGTACCACTTTGCAGCAGGATGAGTCTCTTGGTATTTGGGAAGAAGATGCCACAAATTTCCTTGAGAACTTTGTGTCGAGGTTCACTGTAACTTCCTCAGATCCACGAGCTGCCATCTTTCTCCTCCTTCACCCAGTTAAACTGTGTAGAAGGGGCTCACAAATGCAATATAAAGAAATTCTTTACTGACAACGTTTCGCCCACGCAGTTATCTTTATTAAGAGAAACATATTTCGTTGAAGAATTCTCTGAGTGAAGGATCCATTTCCACCATCTCTGTCTAATTAAGCGTTACAGTCTAATCTTAAAAAGTCAGTTTTTTGACGTTTCGTTTAACGTCAGACATTAAACGTTTCCTATTTTTCCTCTAAATTTTTTTTTGTATTTTGAGTTGGGTTAATTTACGTTATTCTAGATTACATAAAACTACGAAAGAAAGTTATTTTAACCTCAAACAAATTAGAGAAGTGACCACGAGACTTCTGGCAGTCAGAAAAATCGAAAACGTCTGAATTTGACCGTTCTTACCACTCCCGTTGCGAGAATGGGCTAAAATATGTGACCTCCCCCCCAGAGTGGAGGGATACCTGTTGCTCTAAAGCTCCCTCCTCCCCTCCGCAGGGATACCAGCTGTACCACGAGTATCCCCAGCTGATCTCTGAAGAGCTTGAGTATGACCCGATCGGGTTTAGAGCATTTTTTTAATTATATTAGCCCGAAAAAGATTCACAACCTCACTTAATACACTGTATCATATATATGTATATTACAGCACATTAATACGTAATAATACACATGATATATGTATATTCACTGTAGGAACCTCAGACTTGAAGGGGGTTTCTTGAGGCCAGTGAGGGGAGGATGGTACTTTTGATGCGAGGAACTGGACTCGACTCCCCCTTCCTCGGATCGTGTCTTATTGCCTTAATTCTAGCCTGGTGGACTCTGTCATACCTGTTTCTGAATCTATGTATGGAGCTGTGTGTGTGTAGTTACTAGCTGTCAAAGGCACTTGTCGATAGATACTTGGCCTGTTTGTATGTGTTTATGTGTACTCACCTAGTTGTGGTTGCAGGGGTCGATACACAGCTCCTGGCCCCGCCTCTTCATTGATCGCTACTAGGTCCTCTCTCTCTCTGCTTCCAGAGCTTTGTCACACCTCGTCTTAAATCTATGTATGGTTCCTGCCTCCACTACATCACTTGCTAGGCTATTCCACTTCCTGACTCTATGACTGAAGAAATGCTTCCTAACATCCCTATGACTCGTCTGAGTCTTCAGCTTCCAGTTGTGACCCCTTGTTTCTGTGTCCCTTCTCTGGAACAACCTGTCTGTCTACCTTATCTATTCCACGCAGTATCTTGTATGTCGTTATCATGTCTCCCCGGACCCGCCTGTCCTCCAATGTCGTCAGTCCGATTTTCCTCAACCTTTCTTCGTAGGACATACCCCTGAGCTCCGGAACTAGCCTTGTTGCAAACCTTTTCACTTTCTCTAATTTCTTGACGTGTTTGCCCAGGTGTGGGTTCCAAACTGGTGCTGCATACTGTGTGTGTGTGTGTTCACCTATTTGTGCCTGCTGTGGTTGACTTGTAGCTCTTGGACTAGAGTCTATGTTCCTCATGGGCTCTGTCATACCTTCTCTCGAAACTGCGTTCACCTCCTCCTCATTCAGCTCGTCCTGCTTCCATACCATCCCCAGACTGAGGAACCATTGTTAATATCCTAGTGATACCTTTAGCTTCGATGAGAATCCAGGTATATTACTAATCTCTCTGCAGTTTACACCGTTCATTGTAAACTCGAATACATGCGTTCATTTCTGAACGTCCCAAATATATAAAAAAAGTTTAGATTATGAGGCACAAATCCCCTCAAAATGTGTACTTAACCCCCAGGAAACAAACTAGAAATACGGCTGGAAGCGCTGTTTGGGTATGTCCAGACAACGTTCAAATATCAAGTGTGCTTGAGTATTACGTTCTTACTGCAAGTGACGTTCCGCTGGAAGGATGCGAGTACATTGAAAAAATTACAACAGAGGAATCAATGTAGATAAATGGTTCAGAGAACCGACAAGTTGATAAATTAGACACATGTGCAACACTTGGGTATCTATTGGGGAAACGTTTCGCCACACAGTGACTTCACTATGTGGCGAAACCGAAGTGTTGCACATGTGTAATTTATCTTCTTCTATCTATGTTTAGAACTGCTGTGTATTATCTAGGTGTTTGAAGGATGGAGAGTAAAGCAGAAGACTCTTCACCCTTCAATACCTCCGGCCGATGCCACCATGAAAACAGGAGAGAGAAAATACGACCTCGTATTGAAAAAATAGAATGGAATTTACAGATGTGGAAGTAGATGGAATGCATGAACTTCAACTAATTAGTACCATTTCTTCGTAATTACTTGTATTACTCCATTACTCAGAGATACGTGCAACATCTGGGTATTAACTTAGTTTTAAATTGTAATAAACGATAGGGCTCAGCGGTAAATTGTTGGCCGTGTCAATCTCAGGACCTCGGTTCAAGCCCCGCGTCCATATTGCAGTTTATTCATCTGGGTATCTTTACCTGTAGAAGTTTCACTATCTAGTGGCTTTATCAGTTCTTTATCTTGTCGGTAGTGAATATCATTCATATACAGTCACACAGTTATTTATATCAGTGGATCTACTTCATAGCACATCATTGACTGTCACAGCCATCTACCTCAACAACCACAATTACGGTGGTTGGCTCTTAGTTAACTGATGGTCCTGATGCAGTTGCTGAATATACATCAGAAATCTATTTCATTTTGCTTCAGAGTAGTATAAGGTTGAGTCGAGTACTTATAAAGTTCTCGTCCAGCTGGTTCGTGAATGATTGTACTGTCTTCACGCTTCCAACTTCAGCTGGTAGCTCTATTCTGCTATAATTGTATAAGCAAAAAATGTTTCATAAGTTCGTACTGCATATTTTGCCTCAAAGTTTCATTCAGATGTTTAAAGTTATGGACTCGTTTTGCACTTCAAAAATCTTTTTATTGTTTAAGTGTATCAGAACCAATCAAATATTCTAAACGACTGAATGAGATCTTGTGGTCTCTCTTCCCTAAAAGATAAAACTCTGAGTGCTTCTTCATAGGTTTTATTTCTTAGTGATGTTACGAGATGGGTAACTCTTCTCTGCTCCTTCTTCGTTTTTTTTACGTAATTTAGACTACAATTGGGCAGCATATTTTAGATTCGATCGAAGTGCATTATTGTCTATAGTTTCTGGTGTTTTGTGGTTGAAGTCTCTAGCTATTTAACGATCAGTCTGTTAACCTTGCAGATAGGCGTTATTTCGTATCTTCCTGGTCGTTGCTTACGATTACTCCAAGGTACTTTTATCGGTTAGCTTTTTGCAAAACATGTTGTAATCATGTTTGAGATTGTAGCACCCAAAATGCATTACTTGCTACGTTGAAACTTAGCTTCCACCTCTCCGTCCACTAGCCTGTCCGGATCACTCTGAATACTCAGTTTGCCTTGGATGTTGCAGCTGCCCCATACCCCTCCCAGTTTTGTATTAACAAATATTGATCCTGTAAACGATAGCCCTACCTAGAAATCATTTACTTGCATTTTGATCAGGAATGGTCCAAGAACCAATCTCTGAGAAACTCCACATTTAACGTCTAGCCACTCAGACACCTCTCTGTTTAGTCCCACTCTGTTTCCTGTCTGTGAGCCAGTCTCTTATCCAGGCATAAAGTTTATATCTTATACCACGAGCTTTTATTTTAGCCAGCAGTAATCGACAGGATAGCTTATCGAAGGTCTCATTGAAATCTAGATATTCTACGTCTGATGGAACTTTTACACCTGGTTTTTTGTAAATATAATCGAAAATTTTGGAGTAAGAGCATCAGGCATGATCTTTTGTTGTGGAATCCATGATGGCTTTCGGTTATTAGGTTATGGTACACTGTAATATTAACTGTCGTGACCCAATTAATAATCTCCACATGCTTACTTAAAATCGATGTTTAGCTGATAGGACGATAAATAATGGCACAAATTTCGACCCAGTTTTCAGATCTTGAGGTAACATTTGCTAGTTTCCAGTCTATGCCCGAAATGCCTGGGCATGCTAGTGACCTTCCTTGTAATTAATATTTTATAACATTTAAACCACACATTGCAAACTCTGCAAGGAAATAAAAATTTCCATTTTCATATCTTACACAAATACCCGTACATGGGAGAATGAAATTTATGAAGGACCGAAACATCGTCGTAAGTTGCATTCTCCTGCGTGCAGGTATTTGTGTATTGTTCCAGTCATGGAATTGTGCCTTTTTGTTCTTCACTCATAGATATTTCCCTCCTGGTGGCTGTTTGGACTAAACCAAGATTCACTCATGACAATGATATGTGGATAATCTAATGGAAAATTCTAAAACCTTAGTTTAAAAGACTTAATTCACCCAGCTGGTTTACACTAGCTGGGAAAGTCAGTTCAGAGTCCTGAAGAATTAGAGACGGGTGCAACACCTGGGTATCCTTATTTCAACACGTTTCACAATACAATGGCTTCTTCAATTCATTACAGAGATGATATGTGAACTGTAAAAGCCACTGATGAGCGAAACATCTCCAAATAAGGATACACAGGTGTTGCACGTGTCTAGTTAGCAAACAACTGCTAAAGTGTAAGCCAACGATTTCCCTGGACTCTTACCTTGAGCATATAAGGCGCAAGCTTATTTACCAAGACTTTTTGTGGAAAAAGGCGCGCCTTATATACCGGAAAATACGGTACATACCCACATTGTAAGTTCGCAGTTTTGGGTCGGAGGACGTGCTGATGTTTCAGTGTAACCCCAACGAGTTTACCCTTCTCCCAAGGTATAAATAATAGTCTTTAAGCATCCTAACAACACGTCTTAGTATCTCCTACGTTGTAATCATATCTTCCCTCTTCCTAGCTGCCAAAGAGACGCCACACCACTTCCTGCTAGAACTGCAATAACTAGTAACAAAAAGCACTATTTAGTACAATTTAGTTGTTTATCATTGTTTAGTTCGGTAGTTTAGCGTAAGCACGAGTTATACTGTAGATTTTAACAATGTGAACTCTAGAGTATTGAGTATAAATAAATTTAGATGCTAGAGGATTTATATATATAAATACTGGTGGAAGTTTGTATGAGAAGTGCTTTATTAAGGTAGTTGGTATTGGTCAAACCTTCAATAATGGTACCATTAGTACTGTACTGGTTACCATAACTCATTCTCACTTCTCATTACCAGTGCTCATTACCATACTCATTATTGCGACCATTACTCATTACCATTAATTACCATGATCACTACTATACTTGCCGCCACTACCATACTCGTTACCACTACCATACTTCTTATCACTGCCATATTCATTAACACAACTTGAATCATTATCTCTGCCATGCTTATTACCATTACCATACTAATTACCACTAAAAAACCCGTTACCACTACTATACTCATTACCATACTCGCCATCGCACCTCACCACCATATTTATCACCACCACCATTATCATCACACCACCATTATCACCACACCATTAAAACCACCATTATCATCACACCACAATTAAAACCACCACCATTATCACCACCACCACCATCACTGTTATCTCCACACAACCACCAACATTACACCTCACAACAACCACCATCATACCTCACAGCCACCAATACCATCACTACCTCACAACCACCACAACCACACCTCACAACCATACCTCAACCACACCTCACAACCACCACACCTCACAACCATACCTCACAACCACCACAACCACACCTCACAACCATACCTCACAACCACACCTCACAAGCACCACAACCACACCTCACAACCATACCTCACAACCACACCTCACAACCATTACCACACCTCACAACCACCATTACCACACCTCACAACCACACCTCAAAAGCACCACAAACACACCTCACAACCACCACTACCACACCTCACAAGCACCACTACCACACCTCGCAAGCACAACAACCACACCTCACAACAACGACCACCTCGTCTCACAACCACCACTACCACACCTCACAACCACCATCATTACCATCACACCACCACCACCACCACCAACGTCGTGTTACCTCGCCACCGCCGCCGCCGCCACCGCCACACCTCACCACCACAACCACCACTACTACCACACCCCACCACAACTACTAACCACCACCACTACCACACTAATCAGCTCCTTCCGCAGGGTGTGCGGTAGCGGTGGCGGGCCGGGCGGGCCGCAAGTGGCCACCGATATGCTCTCTCCGGTGGATGCTGGCCCGCATGGGCCGCATGGCCCGCATGGGCCACATGGGCCACATGGCCCACATGGCCATCACCCGTGGGCGCCCACCTCTCTGGACGACATGTCGCATAAGGGTGAGTTACAACTCTTTAATGGTCGCTCTCAGATCTCTCAACTCTCTAATGCTCACTCACAGAGCTCACAACTCTCTAAAAGGTCACTCACAACTCTCTAATCCTCACTCACAGAGCTCACAACTCTCTAATCCTCACTCACAGAGCTCACAACTCTCTAATGCTCACTCAGAGAGCTCACAACTCTCTAATGCTCACTCAGAGCTCACAACTCTAATACTCACTCACAGAGCTCACAACTCTCTAATACTCACACAGAGCTCACAACTCATATTTTTGCATTCCAATTTACTTTCCCAGAAAAATTTTCTAAGTAACAATAGCTAGTGTTTTCTCTTGAGTTTCTAGGCGTTCTCTAGTTTCTAGAGCTCTTATGTGCTCTTCTGAGCACATACAAGGTGTTTCAACTTCCCATAAGCTCTCTAGGAACTGTTTTTGACTTACTAGAAGCTCTCTAGTGTCTAGGAACTATTGCCTTCCCATACGCTCTCAAATTTCTAGGAACTCTTGATGCCTTCCTAGATGCTCTCTAGTGTTTAGGAGAACTCTGTAGCTCTTAGGAATTCTCGATTTTCAACTAGTTTTACGGCACTCGTGATGTTTTCTAGACGCTCTTAGGTTACTAGGATCTCCTTAAAAAATTCTAGCATTCTCTTCTTCCTGTGAACTCTGCTGATATTTTGGTAGATTTGTAGCATTTGTGATCACTAAATGCCGTAACGTGAATTCTACGTGTGGAATTGACAATATAAATGCTGGTATTACCTCTGTCTTAACTCTTCATCTCGCTCTCACTCTAAGATGATGGAGATATCTTAGTATAAATTCTATTTTTCCTGTGTATGGAATAGGCTGTCCTGAGAGATGGTAATTCCCAGGTGATAGTAACTCCAGGTATGCTGGAAGGTTAACTTTGAAGCTGCTGTACCTGATTAACACTTGTTAGGATACTTGACGCTATCCTCATTGTCCTACTGAAGTCTCCCAGCTCTGGCTGACACTACTGAAGTCTCCCAGCTCTGACTGGCACTGCTGAAGTCTCCCAGCTCTGACTGGCACTGCTGAAGTCTCCCAGCTCTGGCTGACACTGCTGAAGTCTCCCAGCTCAGGCTGACTACTGAAGTCTCACAGCTCAGGCTGACACTACTGAAGTCTTCCAGCTCTGGCTGGCACTGCTGAAGTCTCCCAGCTCAGGCTGACACTGCTGAAGTCTCCCAGCTCTGGCTGACACTACTGAAGTCTCCCAGCTCTGGCTGACACTACTGAAGTCTCCCAGCTCTGGCTGACACTGCTGAAGTCTCCCAGCTCTGGCTGACACTGCTGAAGTCTCCCAGCTCAGGCTGACACGGCTGAAGTCTCCCATCTTAATCTGACATTACTGAAGTCTCCCAGCTTAGAATGACACTGCTGAAGTCTCCCAGCTTAGAATGACACTGCTGAAGTCTCCCAACTGTGGCTAACTCTACGTGTGAAGCACCTCGCTATGCATGGTGGTGGTGGTGGTGGGGGTTAAGTACCTCGCGATATGATACTTCTAAGAGCACATCTCAGCACGTACGAGATAATCTTTCAGTAACTTCCCTCTCTTACCTGGCTCACCCACTCAGAGATCAGTGTCACCTGACCAACTATCCTTTTACCTCTGGCAACTTTACACTTCTGACCTCAACACCACAGAGTAACCTCATCTCTAAATCCCTACCTGTCTATCTACTCTCTCTCTTTCTCATATATATATACATACATATACATATATATACATATATATATATATATATATATATATATATATATATATATATATATATATATATATATTATATGTCGTTATTTTCATATAGCCGGACTTAGAGTCCTGGAAATGGGAAGTACAATGCCTGCACTCTCAAGGAGGGGTTCGGGATATTAGCAGTTTGGAGGGATATGTTGTGTATCTTTATACGTATATGCTTCTGAGCTGTTGTGTTCTGAGCACCTCTGCAAAAACAGTGATTGTGTGTGAGTGAGGTGAAAGTGTTGAATGATGATGAAAGTATTTTCTTTTTGGGGATTTTCTTTCTTTTTTGGGTCACCCTGCCTCGGTGGGAGACGGCCCACTTGTTGAAAAAAAAAATATGTCGTGCCGAATAGGCAGAACTTGCGATCTTGGCTTAAATAGCAACGCTCATCTTGCCATATAGGACAAGTGAAAATTTGTGTATGCAATAATTTCACCAAAATCATTCTGACCCTAACGAAAAAAATATATTTCACTGTGTTTGTTTAGTATTAAATTATTGTAAACAAATCTAAAATATATTTAGTTGCGTTAGGCTAAAATAAATTGTTCTTGTTATAATAAGGTTAGGTAAGTTTTCTAAGATTCTTTTGGTCCAAAATTATAAAATTTTACATTAAGATTAATTAAAAAAATATATCTTTAAACGTATAAGATAAAATTTTGGAAAGGACTTAATTTTAAATGAGTTGTTGCTATTTGACCAGTTTTACATATTCGGCACAATTATATATATATATATATATATATATATATATATATATATATATATATATATATATATATATATATATATATATATATATATATATATATATATATATATACACACACACACAGATCCACCCCAGGTAGATCTGTTTGTGACTTGAAAAAGCCCACTGTGTGGGCGAAACGTTGTCAATAAATGATCATATATATATATATATATATATATATATATATATATATATATATATATATATATATGTCGTGCCGAATAGGTAAAAACTTACGATTTTGGCTTAAATGGCAAACATTTTTCTTGCCGAATAAGGCATACGAAAATTTTTGTATGCATAATTTAGCAAAAATCATTCTGAACCTAACAAAAAAAATATATTTCATTGTGTTTGTTTATTACTAGATTATTGTAAACGTATCTAAAATATATTTAGTAGTTGGTTACTGTGGTTGTTACGGTTGCTGTGGTTGCCATGGTTATGGCTGGTGTGGTTGTAGTTATTGTGGTTGATGCTGTGGTTGCCATGATTGTGGCTGGTGTGGTTGTGGTTGTCGTCCTCGTCATAAACCTTAAGGTAGAGTTAAACTTAAACCATGTTTGTGACTTCCCAATCTTCCCCAATCCTGGAGCTACCACACCCCTGAGCGTACATTGCTTAGTCCCAATTCCGCGAATCAAGAGCACCAACATCAGATCCTTGAAGAGACAATAGGTATATATATATATATATATATATATATATATATATATATATATATATATATATATATATATATATATATATATATATATATATATGTCGTGCCGAATATGTAAAACTGGTCAATTAGCAAGAACTCATTTAAAATTAAGTCCTTTCCAAAATTTTCTCTCATACGTTTAAAGATACATTTTTTTTCATTAATCTTAATGTAAAATTTTATAATTTTGCACCAAAAGCATCTTTGAAAACTTACCTAACCTTATTATAACAAGAACAATTTATTTTAGCCTAACCTAACTAAATATATTTTAGATTTGTTTACAATAATTTAATACTAAACAAACACAGTGAAATATGTTTTTTTCGTTAGGGTCAGAATGATTTTGACGAAATTATGGCATATACAAATTTTCACTTGTCCTATATGGCAAGATGAGCGTTGCTATTTAAGCCAAGATCGCAAGTTCTGCCTATTCGGCACGACATACATATATATATATATATATAGATATATATATATATATATATATATATATATATATATATATATATATATATATATATATATATTAAAAATAAGGGTGTGATCTCTCATCTCCCCTCACCTTGATAGGCACACCACGCCCCTATGGGTTTGGGATGTATTGGCTCCCTGTCACCCCTCTTGCTCCCTTGCTCCCCAGGGTGATGTTCCAACAAGCTCACTAAACCAGTCTAATTAATTTTAAAACGCAGTGTGAACACGCGTCCCTCCCCAGGGTGCAGCCTCGCCGCCATCTCCACCACAACAATGCTGACGACTTGAGGCAAAATTTTCACAGGCCATTTATATTATTTTTTTTTTTTTAAAGATTCCTGAAAATTCTTTTATGATTTCTATTATATATGAATTATTGTTTACTAGGATGTTTAATTTATAAAGATTTTTGGCCGGTAATAATTTCTGGTGTCAAATTTTGTCGGGTAAAATACTAGTGTCCAGTTTTGGCGGGTAATTTTTTTGGGGCTATCTATAGGTTATCTGTAGTCAGCCACAGCACCGTGTCTTTCTTCCTTTGCAGATGACACCCGAATCTGCATGACAGTTGTCTTCCATTGCAGACACTGCAAGACTCCAGGCGACATCAACCAAATCTTTCAGTGGGCTGCAGAAAACAATATGAAGTTCAACGATGAGAAATTCCAATTACTCAGATATGGTAAACGTGAGGAAATTAAAACTTCATCAGAGTACAAAACAAATTCCGGCCACAAAAAAAGAACGAAAAAACCAACGTCAAAGACCTGGGAGTGATCATGTCGGAGGATCTCACCTTCAAGGACCATAACATTGTATCAATCGCATCTGCTAGAAAAATGACAGGATGGATAATGAGAACCTTCAAAACTAGGGATGCCAAGCCCATGATGACACTCTTCAGGTCGCTTTTTCTATCTAGGCTGGAATATTGCTGCACACTAACAGCCCCTTTCAAAGTAGGTGAAATTGCTGACCTAGAAAATGTACAGAGAACCTTCACGGCGCGCATAACGGAGATGAAACACCTCAATTACTGGGAATGCTTGAAGTTCCTGAACCTGTACTCCCTGGAACGCAGGCGGGAGAGGTACATGATTATATACACTTGGAAAGTCCTAGAGGGACTAGTACCGAACTTGCAAACGAAAATCACTCACAACAAAAGCAAAAGACTCGGCAACATCCCCCCAATGAAAAGCAGGGATGTCACTAGCACGTTAAGAGATAATGCAATAAGTGTCAGGAGGCCCGAGACTGTTCAACTGCCTCCCAGCATACATAAGGGGGATTACCAATAGACCCCTGGCTGTCTTCAAGCAGCACTGGACAAGCACCTAAAGTCGGTACCTAACCAGTCGGGCTGTGGCTCGTACGTTGGATTGCGTGCAGCCAGCAGTAACAGCCTGGCTGATCAGGCTCTGATCCACCATGAGGCCTGGTCACAGACCGGGCCGCGGGGGGGTTGACCCGGAACTCTCTCCAGGTAAACTCCAGGTCTTCCAGTCCGAGACCAGTTACCCTGTTAGGTGACCTGATCCAACAGGTTGTTGCTCCACTGTATGCATGATAGCCAAGGTAGTCTTTCGTAGGGTCGAATTTTAACGGATGGGGTAAACTATCCTATAGTGCTCAGTTTTGGCGGGACTATAATGATGTAGGAGGCGGGAAATTTGACGGGCCAGTCATTGTCCGCCATTGCTTAGAGAATGAGTATGATAGTTCGGGAAAAAGATGTGATACTATATATGGAATCTTAAGGAAAACTGTGACTTAAAAGTATTACAACCCAGGAGTCCCAATGGCCTGTTATCCTGGGTGTAAAGGGAGCAAAACAAACACGGCAGAAAAACTTTTGACTTACATTAACCTTCACCAATTTAGAACAGAAGTATGTACACTATATACACTATGTAGAGTGATAGGTATTAGTGCACTCCACGGTAAGCAAGGCAGAATAGAAGCCACTAGAGAGCAGACCGTGCTTCAACCAGCTCTAGAATGGGAATGACAAGGGCAGACAGGAGAGTGGTACCCACATCACCTCTGCGATTGCCAAAACCATCTTCTCATTGGCTGGAACCTGGGTACTGATTGAACGACGGGGCCCCATCGTCAACCCTTAGCCCCTGGTTCGCTGGTTGGGGGAGATAGCCTGTCAATGAGGGTGTGTACATGCGCCGAATAAAGGTTACGTACTCTTTGCATGCCACAAAAAGCAACATGCGTTTTTGAAAAAAAAATAAATAAAAAAAATAACCGTACAACATTCGCCAGAGTAATAGCAGTGGAAGGCTCATCAGTCCTACCCTTGTACCTTTGCCAGTGATGAATTCCGAGAGTTTTCCTACTCCCATAGGCCGGCCATGGGCCAGGGCTCGTCAGGTGATTGACTAGTCAACCAGGTTGTTGCTGCTGGTGGCTCAATGACGCACATATCCATCGCAGCCTCGTTGATCTGGCATCTGGTGAAGATACTTGTCCAGTTTCCTCCTGATTGAGACACTTATGCAGCATATGGGAATCTTTATTCAGGAAACGTTTCGCCACACAGTGGCTTCATCAGTCCAATACAAAGAGGAAGGCGTAAGGAGAGGAGGAGTATGAGGTAATCAGTCCCTCAACCGAAACGTTTCCTGAATAAAGATTCCCATATGCTGCATAAGTGTCTCAATCTTCAACTTGTCGGTTTTTCAAACCATTCATCACACACACAGTTTCCTCCTGAAGACTGTGCTTGTTCCAGCTCTTATTTTTCTTGACTCAGACATCTATATAATACATTATAGTTCTTAGTCTAGATAGAAGCAAATAGTCTCAGTGAGGAATTATACACATGAGCAACACCTGGGTATCTTTTCTGAAGACGTTTCGCCAACCACTGGCGAAATAAACACAGACGCAACACCTGAGTATGCACAAATAACCCGTACATAGGAGAGAGGAGCTTACAACGACGTTTTGGTTGGGCTGGGACCATTTGTAGATAGTCCAAGACGGACCGAAACGTCGTCGCAAGCTCCTCTCTCCTATGTGTGGGTTATTTGTGTATTGTTCAAGTCATGGTATTGTGCCTTTTTGTTCCTCCCTGTGTATATTTGAAGACTTCTCGCCAACCAGTGACTTTTTTTTTTCAGTTCAGTACAGAGATGATATATGAAGACAACAGAAGATGAGGTAATTAAGTCTTTTTGTCTTCCTGTTACAGAAAATAATGGAAGGAGGTCTTCTGTGCCTAGATCCACAACGACTAATTACCTCATCTTCTACTGTCTTCGTCTACTATCTGGTCACTGGTTGGCGAAACGTCTTCAGATAGATACCCAGGTTTTGCCCATGTGTGTATCTCCTTGTCTTGTCTGTATTGCATACCGTTATAGAGAAGACAACTTCGGTGTGGACTTCCCAGTTCCCTGCTATCAGTCTTCCCCATGTACTCCCATGTACCAAGACTCCCATGTACCAAGCTAGTGGGCGGCCTACATAGAATATTGTTAGATAAATGATCATCACTTAGGTATATTCTGCACAAGTGTCTCATTTATCAACCTGTCGGTTTTCTAAACTCTCTATATAATATTGTTCGTGTTCCTCAGACTCACGAAATCGTAACAATACGATTGTAAACAAACCACGGAACGGGTGGGGCTTGAACCCATGATACTACTACTGATATTACTCCTGATACTACTGATGATATTACTCCTACTGCTATTGATATTACTCCTACTACTACCGATATTACTCCTGATACTGATAATATTCTTCTGATACTACTGATATCCCTGATACTACCCCTAATACTATTGATATTCCCGATGCTACTCCTAAGATTACTCCTCATACTAAATTGGTAGAAGAGTTATGCCTATCAACCATATTTTATGCTGAAGATTGAGACACTTATGCAGCATATGGGAATCTTTATTCAGGAAACGTTTCGCCACACAGTGGCTTCATCAGTCCAATACAAAGAGGAAGGCGTAAGGAGAGGAGGAGTATGAGGTAATCAGTCCCTCAGCCTGGAGTCGATGTGTTCAGTCCATCAATCTTGTAGAATGGACTGAACACATCGACTCCAGGCTGAGGGACTGATTACCTCATACTCCTCCTCTCCTTACGCCTTCCTCTTTGTACTGGACTGATGAAGCCACTGTGTGGCGAAACGTTTCCTGAATAAAGATTCCCATAGGCTGCATAAGTGTCTCAATCTTCAACTTGTCGGTTTTTCAAACCATTCATCATCACATATTTTATGCATCTCACTTTAGAAGTATATTAACCCTGTCTAAAATTCCCTGATATAACCATTTTTTACCATAAATCTACGCACGATTTATTTTGTGACAGAATGTTGAGAGAAGTCTGGATGTATTACCATAGACAAACTTTCCGAATTATATTTTCCGTAATATTTTAAGGGATGATTTGTGTACTGTTTTGTTTAGATATTTCGCTAATAAGGTTAGACGGGAGATAGTGGAAAATAAATATCCCTCTCTGTTCTGGTTTTATTTTAAACACACTGATGACATCAGTAATATTATTGACATCAGTAATATTATTTACATTAGTAACTTTGTTACTGATGTCAATAATGTCAATAATAATAGCCATGTTTTCCCTGGCAGGGAGTTTACCTATGACCACTGTCTTGATCAGTTCTATCACATGAAGGAAAGTTAATAGGACTTTATAGCAGGTCAGTCCTATGACGGACGTCATCATTCTTGTACTGTCTCTGAGATGCTGCTACAGTATGTGTACTTACCTAATTGTGGTTGCAGGGGTCGATTCATAGCTCCTGGCCTTGCCTCTTCATTGGTCACAACTAGGTCCACTCTCTCCCGGCTCTATCAGCTTTATCATACCTTTTCTTAAAGCTATGTATGGATCCTGCCTCTACTACATCACTCTCAAGACTGTTTTACTTCCTGACAACTCTATGACTAAAGAAGTACTTCCTAACATTCCTGTGACTCATCTGAGTTTTCAGCTTCTTGCTGTGACTCCTTGTTGCTGTGTTCCATCTCTGAAATATCCTATCTCTATCCACCTTGTCAATTCCTCTTAGTATTTTATACGTAGTTATCATGTTCCTTTATCTCTCCTGTCCTCCAGTGTCGTCAAGTGGAGTTCCCTTAACCTCTCCTCGTAGGACATACCCCTCAGCTCCGGGACTAGTCTTGTTGTAACCCTTTGCACTTTAATTTCTTGACATGTTTGACCAGGTGTGGGTTCCATACTGGTGCTGAATACTCCAGTGTGTGTGTGTGTGTGTGTGTGTGTGTGTGTGTGTGTGCGCACGTGCATGCAGGTGGGAGTGGATGGTGGAGTGCCTGGGAGAGAATAGGTGGCCAGGCAGGTGGTGGTGCCAGGGTCAGACCTGCTGTGATGGATGCCACTGTGTTGAATGGAGACTCCGCCAGCTCATTTCCTGAGAGCTGCTGTGTCACATCTGTAAGATTCCCACTGTTGGTCCACAGGTGCTACCTTCTGTTGGTCCATTGGTGCTACCTTCTGTTGGTCCACTGGTGCTACCTTCTGTTGGTCCACAGGTGCTACCTTCTGTTGGTCCACTGGTGCTACCTTCTGTTGGTCCACAGGTGCTACCTTCTGTTGGTCCACAGGTGCTACCTTGTTGGTCCACTGGTGCTACCGTCTGTTGGTCCACTGGTGCAACCTTCTGTTGGTCCACAGGTGCTACCTTCTGTTGGTCCACAGGTGCTACCTTCTGTTGGTCCACTCGTGCTACCTTCTGTTGGTCCACTGGTGCTACCTTCTGTTGGTCCACAGGTGCTACCTTCTGTTGGTCCACAGGTGCTACCTTGTTGGTCCACTGGTGCTACCTTCTGTTGGTCCACTGGTGCTACCTTCTGTTGGTCCACTGGTGCTACCTTCTGTTGGTCCACAGGTGCTACCTTCTATTGGTCCACAGGTGCTACCTTCTGTTGGTCCACTGGTGCTACCTTCTGTTGGTCCACTGGTGCTACCTCCTGTTAATCCACTGGTGCTTCCTTTCATTAGTCCACTGGTGCTACCTTCTGTTGGTCCACTGGTGCTACCTCTTGTTAATCCACTGGTGCTTCCTTTCATTGGTCCACTGGTGCTACCTCCTGTTAATCCACTGGTGCTTCCTTCTGTTGGTCCACTGATGCTAGTTTCTGTTGGTAGTTTGTGAAGGAGGTAGTGGGAGGTGTTGGTGATATGCGGGCGCAGTGTGGGAGGAACTGAAGAGGTATGTGTGTGTGTGTGTGTGTGTGTGTGTGTGTACTCACCTAGTTGTACTCACCTAGTTGAGGTTGCGGGGGTCGAGTCCGAGCTCCTGGCCCCGCCTCTTCACTGATCGCTACTAGGTCACTCTCCCTGAGCCGTGAGCTTCATCATACCTCTGCTTAAAGCTATGTATGGATCCTGCCTCCACTACATCGCTTCCCAAACTATTCCACTTACTGACTACTCTGTGGCTGAAGAAATACTTCCTAACATCCCTGTGATTCATCTGTGTCTTCAGTTTCCAACTGTGTCCCCTTGTTACTGTGTCCAATCTCTGGAACTCCAGGAGCCAATTGCTGGACCAGGTCTGCAGCCTGTCCAGATCCCTTTGTAGTTCTGCCTGGTCTTCGATCGAGTGAATTCTTCTCATCAACTTCACGTCATCTGCAAACAGGGACACCTCAGAGTCTATTCCTTCCGTCATGTCGTTCACAAATACCAGAAACAGCACTGGTCCTAGGACTGACCCCTGCGGGACCCCGCTGGTCACAGGTGTGTGTGTGTGTGTGTGTGTGTGTGTGTGTGTGTGTGTGTGTGTGTGTGTGTGTGTGTGTGTGTGTGTGTGTGTGTGTGTGTGTGTGCGCGTGTGTGTGTACTCACCTAGTTATGATTGCAGGGGTCGATTCATAGCTCCTGACCTCGCCGCTTCACTGGTCGCTACTAGGTCACTTCCTGACAACTCAATGACTGAAGAAATAATTCCTAATATCCCTGTGATTCATTTGAATCTTCAGCTTCCAACCGTGGCCCCTTGTTGCTGTGTTCCAGAGATGTGTCCCATCTCTGGAACATCCTGTCTCTGTCCACCTTGTCAATTCCTGTCAGTATTTTATATGTCGTTATCATATCCCCTCTATCTCTCCTGTCCTCCAGTGTCGTCAGGTCGATTTTCCTTAACCTCTCCTCGTAGAACATGCCTCTTACCTCCGGGACTAGTCTTGTTGCAAGTTTTTGCACTTTCTCTAATTTCCTTACATGGTTGGTTAGGTGTGAGTTCCACACTGGTGCTGCATACTCCAATATAGGTCTGACATACACGGTGTACAGGGTCCTGAACGATTCCTTACTGAGATGTCGGAATGCTGTTCTTGGGTTTGCTAGGCGCCCGTATGCTGCAGCAGTTATTTGGTTGATGTGCGCCTCAGGAGATGTGCTCGGTGTTATACTCACCCCAAGATCCTTTTCCTTGAGTGATGTTTGTAGTCTCTGACCCCCGTAGACTGTATTCCGTCTGCGGTCTTCTTTGCCTTTCCCCAATCTTAATGACTTTGCAGTTGGTGGGGTTGAACTGTGTGTATGTGTGTGTGTGTGTATGTGTGTGTGTATATATATGTGTGCATATGTGTGTATATGTATGTATGTGTATGTGTGTGTGTGTGTGTGTGTGTGTGTGTGTGTGTGTGTGTGTGTGTGTGTGTGTGTGTGTGTGTGTCTGTCTGTGAAGGGTTTAAGATCGCATGCTAGATAATGTTAACATTGGACTAGGACGACGAAATTACGTATTTCAGTCGATGAATTTCCTAGCAACATTGTGAGTACATTCAGCACTGTTATAGAGGGATCCTGATGTGGTAATAACGAGGGCAGTGAACAAACATATTGGTGAATATCCTTTTTATTGTGACGACGTTTCCCCCTTTGTGTAGAGCTTTATTTTGAGCTTGGTAAAGCTCTACGCTGTAAGAAACGCTGTCCTAATATTGGCTTGTTTTTCTTCACTGTGATGGGTGAGAATACCAGTACTTGCTTGATTAAGGTAGCTGAGTGTCAGTAATTTAAGAGAGTCAGGGAAGTACAAGGCACACGGCACGGCACTGGCTCCCTCCCTCTCCATCTAGGATCAGGGAGGGAGGGAGGGAATTAAGGAGGGAGGGCAAGGTCCAGGGCGTGAAGTACACGACTCCCGGCCCTCCCTTACCATCCATTACCGCTATCGCTCGCTACACCAATGGCCGCACTCACATATATTACTTCCCAGACTCCTCCTCCTCTCTCGCTGTCTCTTCCACTCTCTCTCTCTCTCTCTTCCACACACACACACTATAGCTCGACCCCTGCAACTACAACTAGGTGAGTACAACTAGGTGAGTACTCGTCACCCACGACACTGTACACCATGTACGTGAGGCATATATTGGAGCATGCAGCACCACTATGAAACCCACACCTGGTCAAGTATATCAAGAAACTGGAGAAAGTCCGGAGGTTTGCAACAAAACTAGTCCCGGAGCTTAGAGTTATGTCCTATGAGGGAACTTAACATGATGACACTGGAGAATAGGACTTGGAGGATATGATAATAACGTACAAATTACTGAGAATTGAGTATGAGACTCGAGACAGAATTTTTCAGAGATGAGAAACAAACACGAGAGCACAGCTGGAAGTTGAAAACTCAGATGACTCACTGAGATGTTAGGAAGTATTTCTTCAGCCTTAGAATTGTCAGTAAAGTGGAACAATCTGGAGAGTAAAGTGGTAGACGTAGGGTCCGTACATAGCTTTAAGAAGAGGTACGGAAAGGTTCTTGAAGCCAGGAGAGAGCGAACCTATTAGTGACCAGCGAAGAGGTGTGACCAGGAGCTGAGACTCGACACACACACTTTATTAAACATGGAAAACTATTTCAAGTGCCAGATTTGTCTGTAACCCAAGAAAATGTAATGGAACTTCGAGGCAAAAGTTGCAACTCAAACGGGTGTAAAAATCTTGTCAGACGGTTATACACCACTGAAAAGACTGGCCACTAAAGCTGGAAGTGAAAATAAATAAATAAAAGTCAATTAAAAACCAGCAAGATAAACACTTTGTAAACATCTGTTTTAATTAGACTTACAAAGTCTGGCTGCGACAAACACACTAACCTCAGGACGATCAGTTGACAATGTGCCGCTCAAGGCATAATAGCAGTAAGGTAGCAGTAGTAGTGATAGTAGTAGCGATAGTAATAGTGGGAGCAGTAGCAGTTCTAGTAGTAGTAGTAGTTCTAGTAGTGGTAATAGGAAGAGGAGTGCTAAGAGTAGCATAAGAAATTAAACTCCATCTCGGGTATCTAGACAGAATTAAAACTAGTGAGTTTGTAGATAAACCTCAGCAGATAGCCGAGATGTGGCTCTCTCTCTCTCTCTCTCTCTCTCTCTCTCTCTCTCTCTCTCTCTCTCTCTCTCTCTCTCTCTCTTTACACAGGGTTTTACGAGATTAGGTTAAGGGTTCCTAACTTTATTTACAAGCTAAGAGCTGTTACCTGCATCACCTCATTTAAAAGCCCTTTTTATTGTTATGAGACATACAAGTAGAGAACATGATGAAGTTAAAGCCATTCGTGGGCCAGCAATTTTATTTGGTCAATTGACTTTATTACGTTAATGTTACTATGTTGCATGAACATGTTCCAGACTCGATTCATCCTGGGAATAAATGATCTCAGATGAAATGATGTTCTGAAGAAGTGTACAGAGTGTAGTAGCTGTTTGCTGCCCGTCTTGTTGTGTAGAAGCTCACTCCTAGCTGCCCTCGGAGTGGGAGGCAAGTGTGGCACTTTGACAATACTGGCGTTGTACATAACAGTAGGGCCGCCCACATCCCTCCTGTGTTGAAATCTCTCTCTTTCTTTCTTTCTTTCTCTCTCTCTCTCTCTCTCTCTCTCTCTTTCTCTCTGTCTCTCCTCACTCTCTCATACACACTCTAAAAATACATAAATATACCATACACAACACACACACACACACTTGCAGACTTCGAAGCAGCTCTCAACACTATGGTGTGTAGAGAGACTAAAATCATTGTTGCCAAGAATACAATAAACAAATTTGTACATAAACAACTGTATCACTGTATACATGCAAAGAAAAATATGGATACAGCTAATATGAAATGCAGGAAAGGCCTATTCAGAATTGACCAGAGATCTCATACATATGCCTGAAGTTGTACGATTCTAGTTACAGCAGAGTTGTAAAGTTGAAGCCGATCGAATGATGCGTTCTCGAGTTATAACACCCGAAACCCGGGTAAAAAAAAAAAACAGATGCAACCACTCCACTTCACTTCCCTCCCACTCCACCTCCTTTTCAACCTCCTTCCCACTCCACATCCCTCCAAATCCACCTGCCTCCCTCTAGCCCAGCCCCCACTAGTCCGCCTCCTCCCAATAGTCCACCTCCCCTCACTAGTCCACCTCTCCTCACTAGTCTAACTCCCCTCACCAGTCCACCTCCCCCCACCAGTCCACCTCCCCTCACTAGTCCACCTCCCCTCACTAGTCCAACTCCCATCACTAGTCCAACTCCCATCACTAGTCCACCTCCCCTCACTAGTCTACCTCCCCTCACTAGTCTACCTCCCCTCACTAGTCCACCTCCCCCCACCAGTCCACCTCCCCTCACTAGTCTACCTCCCCACTAGTCCACCTCCCCCCACCAGTCCACCTCGCACTAGTCCACCTCGCACTAGTCCCAATTTTTCTTTCAAGGTTTTAGTTCAGGACATTTATGTCTGGTAACCAGGACATTTATGTCTGATAACTAGGACATTTATGTCTGATAACTAGGACATTTATGTCTGATAACTAGGACATTTATGTCTGATAACTAGGACATTTATGTCTGATAACTAGGACATTTATGTCTGATAACTAGGACATTTATGTCTGGTAACTAGGACATTTATGTCTGATAACTAGGACATTTATGTCTGATAACTAGGACATTTATGTCTGATAACTAGGACATTTATGTCTGATAACTAGGACATTTATATCTGATAACTAGGACATTTATGTCTGATAACTAGGACATTTATGTCTGATAACTAGGACATTTATGTCTGGTAACTAGGACATTTATGTCTGATAACTAGGACATTTATGTTTGGTAACTAGGACATTTATGTCTGATAACTAGGATATTTATGTCTGATAACTAGGACATTTATATCTGATAACTAGGACATTTATGTCTGATAACTAGGACATTTAAGTCTGATAACTAGGACATTTATGTCTGATAACTAGGACATTTATGTCTGATAACTAGGACATTTATATCTGATAACTAGGACATTTATGTCTGATAACTAGGACATTTATGTCTGGTAACTAGGACATTTATGTCTGATAACTAGGACATTTATGTCTGGTAACTAGGACATTTATGTCTGATAACTAGGACATTTATGTCTGGTAACTAGGACATTTATGTCTGATAACTAGGACATTTATTAAGATGTTTCACCTACCAGTGGCTTAGCCAATCCATCTCAGAGAAAAGAAAATCGATTAAATATTGCGGGTAAGGATAGGAGGTGGGCTGGTGAGCGGCGCTTCCGGATGTCACCGCCCCTGCGGCCCGGTCCAAGACCATGCCGCCTGGTTGCTGGCCTGATCTATCAAGCTGTTAGTGCCAGCCATTTGTAGTCCAGCGTATGCACCACAACCCGGCTGATAGGAACTATTTTGACTAATTTGTTGAGTTCCTTCTTGAGGGCAGAGAAAGGTTTGTTGGTGATATCTCTTATGCAAGAGGGGAGGGTGTTGAAGAGTCGGGGTCCCTTAACACTCACTAAGTTTTCTCATTATACGCTCCCTTGCTTTCATTGGAGATATCCTGCGCTGTCTGCCTAGCCTCTTGTGTTTATAAGTAGTAATTTCAATGTGCAGGTTTGGGACCAATCCCTCCAGTATCTTTCAGGTGTAGATTATAATGTATCTGCCTCGCTTACGTTCTGTGGGGTACAGTTCTAGGGAGTTCAATCACTCCCAGTAATTTAGGGGGTTTTATACGAGCTGTGAAGGTTCTTCGTCTATTTTCCAGATCAACAATTTCGCCTTCCTTTAAGGAGGGCGTTTAGCGCACAGGGATATTCCAGCCTAGAGAGAAGGAGTGACCTGAAGAATATCATCACTGGCTTGGCATCCCTTGTTTTGAAGGTTCTAGTTATCCAAACTATCATTGTTTTGCAGATGCGATAATAATATTTTGTCTTCCTTCAAAATGAGATCTTCTGCCATTGTCACGTCCAGGTCTCTCACATTTGACTTACGTTCTATTAAGTGGTTTGAGTTTGTCCTGTACTTTGATCTTGTTTTTATTTCTTTTTTCTCGTGACGTAGTAACTGAAATCTGTTCCTACTGAGCATCACACTGTTGTCTGGCCCATTGGAAGACTTGGTTTATATCAGCTTGGAGGCTCACTGTGTGTTCTGTACGACACTCTCATGCAAATTCTAGTATCTTCTGCAAAGGATGATATAAAGCCATGATTCATTTCCCTGTGTATGTCAGTGTCTAGGTTCCTTCTCCATAGAATATTTAAGGCACCTGATAAGAGTTTCTTGCAAGTTTTAAGAAATTTCAAGTTCAATGAGTCTGGTCCATGAGTAAGATTTTCCGAAATCGTAAAATTTACTGTTTTGAACGATGGAGTTATATCAATAAAATCTCGGACCAGGGGGTCTTCTCCATCCCTGTCGCTCCTTTATGATACCAAGTCTACCTCACTTTCAGCTCCAGTACACAAGTCTTCTATCTGATACCTGTGCTTCAGGGCAACAGACTGACCACCTTCCATCGTGGCTGAAGAACTCAGCATCTCAAAACTACTTGTGTTTACCTTTTGAATCAAAACTACTTGTGTTTACTTTTGAATCAAAACTACTTGTGTTTACCTTTGAATCAAAACTACTTGTGTTTACTTTTGAATCAAAACTACTTGTGTTTACCTTTGAATCAAAACTACTTGTGTTTACCTTTGAATCAAAACTACTTGTGTTTACTTTTGAATCAGAACTACTTGTGTTTACCTTTGAATCAAAACTACTTGTGTTTACTTTTGAATCAAAACTACTTATGTTTACTTTTGAATCAAAACTACTTGTGTTTACTTTTGAATCAAAACTACTTGTGTTTACTTTTGAATCAAAACTACTTGTGTTTACCTTTGAATTAATAATAATATAATATCTTTATTTCTACAAGTACTTATACAAGGTATACAGTCCTGGCTAACATCAATGACATACTACTACACAGAAAGCAGCAAATTAGGTCAGTTTTGTCCCAGGATGCTACCCACACCAGTCGACTAACTCCCGGGTACTCATTTTACTAATGGTGAAGATAGACAACCGGTATAAGGAAACACACCCAATATTTCTACCCTTACCGGGAATCGAACCCGGAACCTCGCCGTGTGAAGCGAGAGCTTTAATCACCAGGTCACGGGGCACTGGTGTTAGCAGCAACGATAGCCTATTCTAAATAGTATCAGTGACCTAGGTCGACTTCTTTAATTAGCCTGTCATTACAGAAGTCCTTCAGCTACTGTACTGTAGTGTAAACGTTGTTCAAATCCCTTTAACAAGTGCATTTACATCCCTTATGGGTTGTTAGAGGCGCCTAGAGGATCCATCTACGAGCACGTTACCCAGACACTCCACAGCATCTGCGATCTGTGTCACAGAAGCTGCTTAGAATCTCATCTTACTTATAACACCAACACCATCGCTCAAAACGTATGTTTTATGATTTCGGAAATGATCACCTTATAAGTATTTCGGAAATGATCACCTTATAAGTATTTCGGAAATGATCACCTTATAAGTATTTCGGAAATGATCACCTTATAAGTATTTCGGAAATGATCACCTTATAAGTATTTCGGAAATGATCACCTTATAAGTATTTCGGAAATGATCACCTTATAAGTATTTCGGAAATGATCACCTTATAAGTATTTCGGAAATGATCACCTTATAAGTATTTCGGAAATGATCACCTTATAAGTATTTCGGAAATGATCACCTTATAAGTATTTCGGAAATGATCACCTTATAAGTCTTAGCTAAGCAAAACACAACCACCATCCTGGTCCTCCTTCCAGTCCCTGCACCATCTGACTCCAACCGCTACACCACCTGACTCCACCTGTCACCTGTATTCTGTACTCTCTGTATTAATAAAGACACTGATAGGCTAAACGTCTCCTTATTAAATGTCCTTTTTAACGGTTGTTTTTTCTAACTTGTTCGTGTTAACTGTCATTTGATTACCATTTTTTTTCACTCTTTCTCCTCCTCCTCTTTTCTTCGTTTTTTTTTTTTATCAGTCCCTTATCTCTTTTTTCCTCTACCCTCATTCTCTTCTTACTCTCCCTTTCTCTGCTTCCTTCACTCTCAATTCTATCTTCCCTTAATTTCTTATCCTTCTTTTCTCTCTCTCTTTTCTCCTTTCATCTCTAGTCCCTCCCTTCAAACTCTTTCCCTCTCTCGCCTCCCCTCATTTTCACTTCATTCTCCCCTACCTCACCCTCCATCGCTCTCTCAATCCCTACCTTCGCTCCCTCCCTCCCTCCCTCGCTCCATTACTCCCTCCATCGCTCCCTCCCTTACTACCTCCCTCCCTCGTCCCCTCAATCCCTCGCTTTCTCATTCTCTCCCACTCTGTCTCTCTCCCTGACTCCCTCCCTGACTCTATCTCCCTGACTCTCCCTCCCTGACTCTCCCTCCCTGACTCTCCCTCCCTGACCCTCCCTCCCTGACTCTCCCTCCCTGACCCTCCCTTCCTGACCCTCCCTCCCTGACCCTCCCTCCCTGACCCTCCCTCCCTGACCCTCCCTCCCTGACTCTCCCTCCCTGACTCTCCCTAAAGGGAGTTCAAAAAGTCTTTAATTTGTGTGTTGGCTGCTGCTCTGCCTTAATTACCTCACTCACTGTATTAAAGCAAATCTCTGTAATTTGTACATAAGTAAAACTCTTCTCTGGCTCTCTCTCTCTCTCTCCTTTCCCTCTGGCTCTCTCCTTCCCCTCTGGCTCTCTCCCTCCCCTCTGGCTCTCCCCTCTCCTACAGCTTTTTTTGTCTCCCCCTCTTTCTCCCACTTTCCTCTCTTTGTGCTCTCCTCCCTCTCTTGTTTAGCTCTTCCTCTCATTTACTATTATCTCTTGTCTTTTCTCCTCTCCTGCAATTTTCACACTTGCTCTTCACTCTGCTCCTCTCTTTCTTCTCTTCCCTTCTCTGTCTTTTCTATCCCCCTTTCTCCCTTTTTTCTTTCCCTCCCTTTTCTTTCCCCCTCTCTCTTTCCCTTTTCTCTTCCCCTCTCTACCCTTTCTTTTCCCCTCTCTCGCTTTTCTCTTCTCCTATCTCCCTTTTCTTTTACTTCTATCCTATTTCTCTTCCCTCTGTCCCTTTTCCTCTTCCTTGGCAGATGTCCAGGAAGCTCAGAGCTCCACACATCATCTCTACGATAACTTGAGTACAAGTTCCTGTCTCTCCTGGTGCCTAGTACCTTGCTTCAACGTCTCTCCTGGTACCTAGTAACTTTACGGTCTCTACTGGTACATAGTACCTTCACAGTCTCTCCTGGTATCTAGTATCTTGCTTCAACGTCTCTCCTAGTACCTTGCTTCAACGTCTCTCCTAGTATCTTGCTTCAACGTCTCTCCTAGTACCTTGCTTAAACGTCTCTTGTGGTACCTAGTACCTTTACGGTCTCCACTGGTACATAGTACCTTCAGAGTCTCTCCTGGTATCTAGTACCTTGGAGCAACATCTCTCCTAGTACCTTGCTTCAGCGTCTCTCCTGGTACCTAGTACCTTTACGGTCTGTACTTATACAGAGTACCTTCACAGTCTCTCCTGGTACCTAGTAACTTTACGGTCTCTACTGGTACACAGTACCTTCACAGTCTCTCCTGGTACCTAGTACCTAGCTTCATCGTCTCTCCTGGTTCCTAGTACCTTGCTTCGACGTCTCCTTGTATTTAGTACCCATCTTCACAGTCTCTCCTGGTACCTAGTACCATGCTTCACGGTCTCTCCTGGTACCTAGTACCTTGCTTCGCGCTCTCTCCTGGTACCTAGTACCTTGCTTCATGGTCTCTCCTGGTACCTAGTACCTTGCATCACGGTCTCTTCTGGTACCTAGTACCTTGCTTCACGCTCTCTCCTGGTACCTAGTACCTTGCTTCACGCTCTCTCCTGGTACCTTGCTTCACGCTCTCTCCTGGTACCTACTACCTTGCTTCACGCTCTCTCCTGGTACCTAGTACCTTGCTTCACGCTCTCTCCTGGTACCAACTACCTTGCTTCACGCTCTCTCCTGGTACCTAGTACCTTGCTTCACACTTTCTCCTGGTACCTAGTACCTTGCTTCACGCTCTCTCCTGGTACCTAGTACCTTGCTTCACGCTCTCTCCTGGTACCTAGTACCTTTCTTCACAATCTCCTGGTACCTAGTACCTTGCTTCACGCTCTCTCCTGGTACCTAGTACCTTGCTTCACGCTCTCTCCTGGTACCTAGTACCTTGCTTCACGCTCTCTCCTGGTACCTAGTACCTTGCTTCACGCTCTCTCCTGGTACCTAGTACCTTGCTTCACGCTCTCTCCTGGTACCTAGTACCTTGCTTCACGCTCTCTCCTGGTACCTAGTATTTTGCTTTCCCTTTCCTCGGATCAAGCCCCATCCACCAGGAGACTTAAGGAAGGTGCCTTGGTGACACTGAGGGGCTCGTGATCCAAGGAACTGGAGCTGTCTTCTTGAACTAACCTTTATTACCTCACATTCTTCATTTGCTGTATAACCCATACGCATTTAGCGCTTTCCAATAAAAGTAATAAAAGCATAACTATAGTAATACAATTAAGACAGAATAATAATCATATTTTAATAATAATAATTAAAATATAACAATTGCTGTAATGGATATAGGTGAAGTATTATTTTGTGTGAGGAATACTTCTCTGAGAGGGATACCTTTAAGAATACCTCAGTGGTATCTCTAAGAGAGGGAGAGGTATCCCTTGGAGATATTCCTCACACGAGATAACATCTCTGGCACCTCTTCAACCCTCTTCCTCCATCCTCCCTTCCCACAGAAGACCTCCCCCATCTTCCCTCTCTCCCTTCCTCTCCCCTCCCCCTCACATACACACCCTCGCGGCGTCACCATTGTCACACGGTTGCCATGACGACCATCTGTGCTGACATCCAGAGATGGTTGGTGGCAGAAGAAGCATCCGGGGGGAGGGAAGGGAAGACCAGAACTCTGTACTTGACTCTGTAAGAAGCATCCGTGCTTCTCTTACTCCCCTGCTTCACTCATCACTCTTACTAAATGAACAAACTTGTAGCTTTCTGCCTCTTCCTAGATGAGCTTATATATATATATATATATATATATATATATATATATATATATATATATATATATATATATATATATATATATATATCGTGCCGAATATGTAAAACTGGTCAATTAGCAAGAACTCATTTAAAATTAAGTCCTTTTTTGAAGTTTTCTCTTATACGTTTAAAGATATATTTTTTTCATTAATGTTAATGTAAAAATTTTTAATTTTGCACCAAAAGAATCTTAGAAAATTTACCTAACCTTATTATAACAAGAACAATTTATTTTAGACTAACCCAACAAAATATATTTTAAAAACGTTTACAATAATTTAATACTAAACAAACACAATCAAATATATTTTTTTCGTTAGGTTCAGAATGATTTTGGCGAAATTATTGCATACACAAATTTTCACTTGTCCTATATGGCAAGATGAGCGTTGCTATTTAAGCCAAGATCGCAAGTTCTGCCTATTCGGCACGACATATATATATATATATATATATATATATATATATATATATATATATATATATATATATATATATAAGGTTGTGACTCAGTTATAATAAATTCCTTATTAATGATAAATCTATAAGTTTAACACAAAATATGGATGGTGGAAGTTTCAGTATTATTACGGGTGATAAATATCCTATTAAACAATAGTATTTACAATTAAATAAGATGATTTTAACTAAGAAAATAAAACCTGCATTGAGGGACACGATTATATTTAATAAACTTGATGATTACCTTTTTTTAGCATTAAAATTGAAGACATAAATATTAATAAGGAATCAAATCAAATTTTATATTTCTCAGTTTGTGTGTTGAGAGGTGACTGTAATCCCTAATTTAAAGATTTAAAGATTTAAGTATTATTGATTAATGGTGAATAGGTGACATGTAGTCTTACTGACCCTTAAGTAGTCCATAGCCTCTATTTTGCGCTTTGTCGAGCAAGGAACTTTATAATAGAATGTTTTTGATGTTCTAGTATGTTATACTTTGTTTAAGACATTTTTACTCCTATAGTATTTGCTTGAGCTTAATTAATCAACTTAATCAATCATAAGATACTTGTCTGTGGCTCAAAAACTTAGTATTGTGTCTAGACTACCCGAACTTGATGAAGGAAAAATTACCACTCATACATTCTTGTCTGTATGAGTGTAATCATACAGTCTTGTCTGTATGAGTGGTGCTTACACAGTCTTGTCTCTATGAGTGGTGCTCATATAGTCTTGTCTGTATGAGTGGTAATCATACAGTCTTGTCTGTATGAGTGGTAATCATACAGTCTTGTCTGTATGAGTGGTAATCATACAGTCTTGTCTGTATGAGTGGTAATCATACAGTCTTGTCTGTATGAGTGGTAATCATACAGTCTTGTCTGTATGAGTAGTACTCATACAGTCTTGTCTGTATGAGTGGTGCTCATACAGTCTTGTCTGCATGAGTGGTAATCATACAGTCTTGTCTGTATGAGTAGTACTCATACAGTCTTGTCTGTATGAGTGGTAATCATACAGTCTTGTCTGTATGAGTGGTAATCATACAGTCTTGTCTGTATGAGTCGTAATCATACAGTCTTGTCTGTATGAGTGGTAATCATATATTCTTGTCTGTATGAGTGGTAATCATACATTCTTGTCTGTATGAGTGGTAATCATACAATCTGGTCTGTATGAGTGGTAATCATACAATCTGGTCTGTATGAGTGGTAATCATACAGTCTTGTCTGTATGAGTGGTAATCATACATTCTTGTCTGTATGAGTGGTAATCATACATTCTTGTCTGTATGAGTGGTAATCATACATTCTTGTCTGTATGAGTGGTAATCATACAGTCTTGTCTGTATGAGTGGTAATCATACATTCTTGTCTGTATGAGTGGTAATCATACATTCTTGTCTGTATGAGTGGTAATCATACATTCTTGTCTGTATGAGTGGTAATCATACAGTCTTGTCTGTAAGAGTGGTAATCATACATTCTTGTCTGTATGAGTGGTAATCATACATTCTTGTCTGTATGAGTGGTAATCATACAGTCTTGTCTGTATGAGTGGTAATCATACAGTCTTGTCTGTATGAGTGGTAATCATACAGTCTTGTCTGTATGAGTGGTAATCATACAGTCTTGTCTGTATGAGTGGTAATCATACAGTCTTGTCTGTATGAGTGGTAATCATACAGTCTTGTCTGTATGAGTGGTAATCATACAGTCTTGTCTGTATGAGTGGTAATCATACATTCTTGTCTGTATGAGTGGTAATCATACAGTCGTGTCTGTATGAGTGGTAATCACAGTCTTGTCTGTATGAGTGGTAATCATAGTCTTGTCTGTATGAGTGGTAATCATACAGTCTTGTCTGTATGAGTGGTACTCATACAGCCTTGTCTGTATGAGTGGTACTCATACAGTCTTGTCTGTATGAGTGGTACTCATACAGTCTTGTCTGTATGAGTGGTAATCATACAGTCTTGTCTGTATGAGTGGTAATCATACAGTCTTGTCTGTATGAGTGGTAATCATACAGTCTTGTCTGTATGAGTGGTAATCATACAGTCTTGTCTGTATGAGTGGTAATCATACAGTCTTGTCTGTATGAGTGGTAATCATACAGTCTTACATTAAGGACTCTTATACTAAAAAAAATTATGCAATATTAAAATACTGTACTATGTTTTCATTATATATATATATATATATATATATATATATATATATATATATATATATATATATATATATATATATATATATATATATATATATATACACACATATATGTGTGTGTGTGTGTGTGTGTGTGCGCCCCAACACTTCGGAATCTTTACTGTCGAAATGTTTCGTCTGCGCAGCAGGCTTTTTCAGTCCAATACAGGCAATTATAGCACTGGTGACAGTAGAAGGGGAGACTTAACTCTGAAATAATCACTTCCTCTACATCAACAGAAGATGGCCTAGAGCAAAGGCATGAGACCAGAAACTTGGACACTGCAGCTAATACTACAGCTGTACTGTATCTAAACAAATACTAGAGCTAAACTGTGTGTAAGTTAAGGATGTATTTGTTTTGTGTAACTTAGCTAGTTAGGTTTGTTAAGGTGGGTAACAAATATTTTAGTACATATCAAAGCTCCCTCACCACTCCAAATGTTCCCTCGCCCTCAAATGTCCCCTTAGGCACCGCTGGAACGGAACCCTCCAAGTGTTACATAGAAGGTAGTTGTCAGAAGGGTGGCACACAGTAGAGCGTGAGCCAGGGAGGGTGGCACACAGTGCAGGGTGAGCCAGGGAGGGTGGCACACAGTGCAGGGTGAGCCAGGGAGGGCGACACACGGTAGAGGGTGAGCCAAGGAAGTGACACAGTGGAGGGTGACACACAGTGGAGGGCGAGCCAGGGAGGGTGACTCACAGTGGAGAGTGAGCCAGGGAGGGTGACACACAGTGGAGGGTGAGACAGTGGAAGGTGAGCCAGGGAGGGTGACACACAGTGGAGAGTGAGCCAGGGAGGGTGACACAGTAGAGGGTGAGCCAGGGAGGGTGACACACAGTGGAGGGTGAGCCAGGGAGGGTGACACAGCGGAGGGTGAGCCAGGGAGGGTGAGCCAGGGAGGGTGACACACAGTGGAGGGTGAGCCAGGGAGGGTGACACACAGTGGAGCGTGAGCCAGGGAGAGTGACACAGTGGAGGGTGAGCCAGGGAGGGTGACACACAGTGGAGGGTGAGCCAGGGAGGGTGACACAGTGGAGGGTGAGCCAGGGAGGGCGACACACAATGGAGGGTGAGCCAGGGAGGGTGACACACAGTGGAGGGTGAGTCAGGGAGGGTGACCCAGGGAGGGGTGACACACAATGGAGGGTGAGCCAGGGAGGGTGACAAACAGTGGAGGGTGAGCCAGGGTGACACAGTGGAGGGTGAGCCAGGGAGGGTGACACACAATGGAGGGTGAGCCAGGGAGGGTGACACAGTGGAGGGTGAGCCAGGGAGGGTGACACACAGTGGAGGGTGAGCCAGGGAGGGTGACACAGTGGAGGGTGAGCCAGGGAGGGTGAGCCAGGGAGGGTGACACAGTGGAGGGTGAGCCAGGGAGGGTGAGCCAGGGAGAGTGTAACAAACGTAAGGTGGGGAGTGAGATGAGGAAAACAGTATAAATGGCGAAGAAAGATTTTTAGAAGGAAGTTACTAAGGTGAAGAGGCAGCACGATACATACACTCAGTGGCCACTTTATTAGGTACAACTGTACACCTGCTCGTTAATGCAACTTTCTAATTAGCTAATCACGTGTCAGCACCTGACTGCCTAAAAGTATGCAGGCATGTTCAAGAGGTTTAGATGTTGTTCAGACTGAACATCAGACTGAGGAAGAAATGTGATCAAAGAGACTTTGACAATGGAATGATTCTTGGTATCGGACAGACGGGGTGCTTTCAGTATCTCAAACTGCTGATGTCTTGGGATTTTTCACGCATAACAGTTTTTGGAGTTAAAGGAGAATGGTGTGAAAAACATACGTCCAATGAGTGGCAGTTCTGTGGGCGACAACTCCTTGTTAGTGAGAGAAGTCAGAGAAGACTGGCCGAACTGGTTCAAGCTGACAGGAAGGTGACAGTAACTCAAATAACCACGTGTTACAACAGTGGTATGCAGAAGAGCATCTCTAATCATTCAACACGTCAAATCTTAAAGTGGATGGGCTACAGCAGCAGATCACACCGGGTTCCGCTTTTGTCACTTAAGAACAGGAAACTAAGGCTACAATGGGCACAGACTCACTAGAACTGGACAGTTTAAGATTGGAAAAATATCTCCCGGTCTGAGAATTAAGATTTCTGCTGTGAAGTACAGATGGTAGCCTCAGAATCTGACATAACCCTTTGGAATGTGGTGGAATGGGAGACTAGCATCATGAATCTGCAGCTGACTATACGATGCTAGTATGTCAACATTAATCAGAATCTCTAAGGAATATTTCCAACATCTTGTTTGCTTCTTTGCCCCCATACCTGGGGGCAAAGGAGCAAAGGATTAATTTTATTTAAGTCTTCGTTACGATTTTTAAACTCAATAATGTACACGGCTCTGAAAACCTGGAGGAGGTATGTGGAGGATACAGCACTGAAGTCTCATCTAACTTAACCAAGCAAATGCATTTTGATTTATCCGTTCTGGTTATTTTTTTGTTGGTCGTTTAAATTCCAAGTCTTCAGTGTAACAGAAGTGAACCGTACTTTGAAAAACGTCGGAGCTCACACTGACAAAATTTTACAGCTTTAAATTAGGAGGAAGTGAATTTAATATGAGTACAGTTAGAAGCCTGAATAAATCTATCTCTATGCCAGCATGAACGTAGATAAGTACGTTTACGGAGGAAATCGCAATGTTAGTTAAGAGTGACTAATGCTGTAGTAGCCAGCTAAGACTTGGTTACAAGTACTTTTGGTAGTTTGGCAGACACACCGATGACATAAGAACATATGAAAGAAGGAACACTGCAGCAGGCCTACTGACCCATGCTAGGCAAGTCCACGTCACCTGCTGGCTTAAACTAGTCAGGTTCAAGTCACATCCACTTAAGATAATGTGTCCCGTAGCTCGATTGCTAGCGCACCCGGCTCACACATTGAGGTCCGCGGTCCGATTCTCGGTACGGGTGGAAACATTAGGATGTGTTCCCTTAAGACACCTGTTGATCAAACAAAACGCAAACAATGTGGTCAGCTTGACGGCCACTTTCTTCAAGACTGTACTTGACTGTCCACTTACTGAGGAATACGGAGGCAGACTGTAGCGTAAACTTTACGATAGAGTAAGGAATCTCACCATTTTAAGTGTCAATTTATTGGTAATACATTAACAATAAGTTGAAAATATATCAAACCATACCACGGGTGGGGTTAGAACCCGCGATCAGTGTCTCTCAAAACTCCAGACCGACTCTCTGATCATGGGTTCTAACCCCACCCGTAGTATAGTTTGTTTGCAATTGTGTTATTACGATTTCGTGAGTCATGAAAATATATCCCCAGATGTCCTCCTGTAGACACTTTTAGCGTCTGGTTTCTAAGCCGTTTGTTTGTATGTTTCATGTTGAATTAGCAGAGTCGGTGATCTTGGCTTTATAAAGCGGTGACATGGCTGTCTGAACATGAGTCATTGATAAACCATACCACGGGCGGGGATAGAACCCGCGATCAGAGAGTCTCAAAACTCCAGACCGTCGCGTTAGCCACTGGACCAGCTAGCCACAATAAGCTTCATCCAACTAGGTATATTTCTACACCATAGGAAGGTTAGCACAGGCACCTCTGTGACCACAAATGCAACTTTTTAGAGACGAATCTCCAGCTAGCGTGGCCGTGACGAACTCTAGCTCAAGTCCCCTCATTGCCGTCAACATGACGATTTCGTCAGTCATGAGTCATTGATCATAATAACAGTTACTCTGAAAATCAGTATGAACCTAACGAAAGAAATATAGAAAATTAATGTTAAATAGAGCTTAATAAATTTTCTCTGATCAGATATAGAATTATAATTATTGTTATTATTATTATTGTTGTTGTTATTTTATCAGCTTTAGGTATATTCTTTATCATAAAATATATTTTTAAATAAATTTCGTTAACAAATATTAGTAAAAAAGTTTATTGGTATTTGTTAATTATTATGGACGACGGGTTCAAATGTTCTTGTGCTAGAGGATGGTAGTGCGCTAGAGGATGGTAGCACCCTAGAGGATGGTAGCACCCTAGAGGATGGTAGCACCCTAGAGGATGGTAGCACCCTAGAGGATGGTAGCACCCTAGAGGATGGTAGCACCCTAGAGGATGGTAGCGCCCTAGAGGATGGTAGCACCTTAGATGATGGTAGCACCCTAGAGGATGGTAGCACCCTAGAGGATGGTAGCGCCCTAGAGGATGGTAGCACCCTAGAGGATGGTAGCACCCTAGAGGATGGTAGCACCCTAAAGGACGGTAGCACCCTAGAGGATGGTAGCACCCTAGAGGATGGTAGCACCCTAGAGGATGGTAGCGCCCTAGAGGATGGTAGCACCCTAGAGGATGGTAGCACCCTAGAGGATGGTAGCACCCTAGAGGATGGTAGCACCCTAGAGGATGGTAGCACCCTAGAGGATGGTAGCACCCTAGAGGATGGTAGCGCCCTAGAGGATGGTAGCACCCTAGAGGATGGTAGCGCCCTAGAGGATGGTAGCACCCTAGAGGATGGTAGCACCCTAGAGATGGTAGCACCCTAGAGGATGGTAGCGCCCTAGAGGATGGTAGCGCCCTAGAGGATGGTAGCACCCTAGAGGATGGTAGCACCCTAGAGGATGGTAGCGCCCTAGAGGATGGTAGCACCCTAGAGGATGGTAGCACCCTAGAGGATGGTAGCGCCCTAGAGGATGGTAGCACCCTAGAGGATGGTAGCACCCTAGAGGATGGTAGCACCCTAGAGGATGGTAGCGCCCTAGAGGATGGTAGCGCCCTAGAGGATGGTAGCACCCTAGAGGATGGTTGCACCCTAGAGGATGGTAGCACCCTAGAGGATGGTAGCGCCCTAGAGGATGGTAGCGCCCTAGAGGATGGTAGCACCCTAGAGGATGGTAGCAACCTAGAGGATGGTAGCACCCTAGAGGATGGTAGTGCGCTAGAGGATGGTAGCACCCTAGAGGATGGTAGCACCCTAGAGGATGGTAGCGCCCTAGAGGATGGTAGCACCCTAGAGCATGGTAGCGCCCTAGAGGATGGTAGCGTCCTAGAGGATGGTAGCGCCCTAGAGGATGGTAGCACCCTAGAGGATGGTAGCGCCCTAGAGGATGGTAGCACCCTAGAGGATGGTAGCACCCTAGAGGATGGTAGCACCCTAGAGGATGATAGCACCCTAGAGGATGGTAGCACCCTAGAGGATGGTAGCACCCTAGAGGATGGTAGCGCCCTAGAGGATGGTAGCACCCTAGAGGATGATAGCACCCTAGAGGATGGTAGCACCCTAGAGGATGGTAGCACCCTAGAGGATGGTAGCACCCTAGAGGATGGTAGCGCCCTAGAGGATGGTAGCACCCTAGAGGATGGTAGCGCCCTAGAGGATGGTAGCACCCTAGAGGATGGTAGTGCGCTAGAGGATGGTAGTGCGCTAGAGGATGGTAGTGCCGTAGAGGATGGTAGCGCCCTAGAGGATGGTAGCACCCTAGAGGATGGTAGCACCCTAGAGGATGGTAGCGCCCTAGAGGATGGTAGCACCCTAGAGGATGGTAGCGCCCTAGAGGATGGTAGCACCCTAGAGGATGGTAGCACCCTAGAGGATGGTAGCACCCTAGAGGATGGTAGCGCCCTAGAGGATGGTAGCGCCCTAGAGGATGGTAGTACCCTAGAGGATGGTAGCACCCTAGAGGATGGTAGCACCCTAGAGGATGGTAGCGCCCTAGAGGATGGTAGCACCCTAGAGGATGGTAGCGCCCTAGAGGATGGTAGCGCCCTAGAGGATGGTAGCACCCTAGAGGATGGTAGCACCCTAGAGGATGGTAGCACCCTAGAGGATGGTAGCGCCCTAGAGGATGGTAGCACCCTAGAGGATGGTAGCACCCTAGAGGATGGTAGCACCCTAGAGGACGGTAGCACCCTAGAGGATGGTAGCACCCTAGAGGATGGTAGCACCCTAGAGGATGGTAGCGCCCTAGAGGATGGTAGCACCCTAGAGGATGGTAGCACCCTAGAGGATGGTAGCACCCTAGAGGATGCTAGCACCCTAGAGGATGGTAGCACCCTAGAGGATGGTAGCACCCTAGAGGATGGTAGCGCCCTAGAGGATGGTAGCACCCTAGAGGATGGTAGCGCCCTAGAGGATGGTAGCACCCTAGAGGATGGTAGCACCCTAGAGGATGGTAGCACCCTAGAGGATGGTAGCGCCCTAGAGGATGGTAGCGCCCTAGAGGATGGTAGCACCCTAGAGGATGGTAGCACCCTAGAGGATGGTAGCGCCCTAGAGGATGGTAGCACCCTAGAGGATGGTAGCACCCTAGAGGATGGTAGCGCCCTAGAGGATGGTAGCACCCTAGAGGATGGTAGCACCCTAGAGGATGGTAGCACCCTAGAGGATGGTAGCGCCCTAGAGGATGGTAGCGCCCTAGAGGATGGTAGCACCCTAGAGGATGGTTGCACCCTAGAGGATGGTAGCACCCTAGAGGATGGTAGCGCCCTAGAGGATGGTAGCGCCCTAGAGGATGGTAGCACCCTAGAGGATGGTAGCGCCCTAGAGGATGGTAGCACCCTAGAGGATGGTAGTGCGCTAGAGGATGGTAGCACCCTAGAGGATGGTAGCACCCTAGAGGATGGTAGCGCCCTAGAGGATGGTAGCACCCTAGAGGATGGTAGCACCCTAGAGGATGGTAGCGCCCTAGAGGATGGTAGCACCCTAGAGGATGGTAGCGCCCTAGAGGATGGTAGCACCCTAGAGGATGGTAGCACCCTAGAGGATGGTAGCACCCTAGAGGATGGTAGCGCCCTATAGGATGGTAGCGCCCTAGAGGATGGTAGCACCCTAGAGGATGGTAGCACCCTAGAGGATGGTAGCGCCCTAGAGGATGGTAGCACCCTAGAGGATGGTAGCACCCTAGAGGATGGTAGCGCCCTAGAGGATGGTAGCACCCTAGAGGATGGTAGCACCCTAGAGGATGGTAGCACCCTAGAGGATGGTAGCGCCCTAGAGGATGGTAGCGCCCTAGAGGATGGTAGCACCCTAGAGGATGGTTGCACCCTAGAGGATGGTAGCACCCTAGAGGATGGTAGCGCCCTAGAGGATGGTAGCGCCCTAGAGGATGGTAGCACCCTAGAGGATGGTAGCAACCTAGAGGATGGTAGCACCCTAGAGGATGGTAGTGCGCTAGAGGATGGTAGCACCCTAGAGGATGGTAGCACCCTAGAGGATGGTAGCGCCCTAGAGGATGGTAGCACCCTAGAGGATGGTAGCGCCCTAGAGGATGGTAGCGTCCTAGAGGATGGTAGCGCCCTATAGGATGGTAGCACCCTAGAGGATGGTAGCGCCCTAGAGGATGGTAGCACCCTAGAGGATGGTAGCACCCTAGAGGATGGTAGCACCCTAGAGGATGATAGCACCCTAGAGGATGGTAGCACCCTAGAGGATGGTAGCACCCTAGAGGATGGTAGCACCCTAGAGGATGGTAGCACCCTAGAGGATGGTAGCGCCCTAGAGGATGGTAGCACCCTAGAGGATGGTAGCACCCTAGAGGATGGTAGCACCCTAGAGGATGGTAGTGCGCTAGAGGATGGTAGCGCCCTAGAGGATGGTAGTGCGCTAGAGGATGGTAGTGCCCTAGAGGATGGTAGCACCCTAGAGGATGGTAGTGCGCTAGAGGATGGTAGTGCGCTAGAGGATTGTAGTGCCCTAGAGGATGGTAGCGCCGTAGAGGATGGTAGCGCCCTAGAGGATGGTAGCACCCTAGAGGATGGTAGCACCCTAGAGGATGGTAGCGCCCTAGAGGATGGTAGCACCCTAGAGGATGGTAGCGCCCTAGAGGATGGTAGCACCCTAGAGGATGGTAGCACCCTAGAGGATGGTAGCACCCTAGAGGATGGTAGCGCCCTAGAGGATGGTAGCGCCCTAGAGGATGGTAGTACCCTAGAGGATGGTAGCACCCTAGAGGATGGTAGCACCCTAGAGGATGGTAGCGCCCTAGAGGATGGTAGCACCCTAGAGGATGGTAGCACCCTAGAGGATGGTAGCGCCCTAGAGGATGGTAGCACCCTAGAGGATGGTAGCACCCTAGAGGATGGTAGCACCCTAGAGGATGGTAGCGCCCTAGAGGATGGTAGCACCCTAGAGGATGGTAGCACCCTAGAGGATGGTAGCACCCTAGAGGACGGTAGCACCCTAGAGGATGGTAGCACCCTAGAGGATGGTAGCACCCTAGAGGATGGTAGCGTCCTAGAGGATGGTAGCACCCTAGAGGATGGTAGCACCCTAGAGGATGGTAGCACCCTAGAGGATGGTAGCACCCTAGAGGATGGTAGCACCCTAGAGGATGGTAGCGCCCTAGAGGATGGTAGCACCCTAGAGGATGGTAGCGCCCTAGAGGATGGTAGCACCCTAGAGGATGGTAGCACCCTAGAGGATGGTAGCACCCTAGAGGATGGTAGCGCCCTAGAGGATGGTAGCGCCCTAGAGGATGGTAGCACCCTAGAGGATGGTAGCACCCTAGAGGATGGTAGCGCCCTAGAGGATGGTAGCACCCTAGAGGATGGTAGCACCCTAGAGGATGGTAGCGCCCTAGAGGATGGTAGCACCCTAGAGGATGGTAGCACCCTAGAGGATGGTAGCACCCTAGAGGATGGTAGCGCCCTAGAGGATGGTAGCGCCCTAGAGGATGGTAGCACCCTAGAGGATGGTTGCACCCTAGAGGATGGTAGCACCCTAGAGGATGGTAGCGCCCTAGAGGATGGTAGCGCCCTAGAGGATGGTAGCACCCTAGAGGATGGTAGCACCCTAGAGGATGGTAGCACCCTAGAGGATGGTAGCGCCCTAGAGGATGGTAGCACCCTAGAGGATGGTAGCGCCCTAGAGGATGGTAGCGTCCTAGAGGATGGTAGCGCCCTAGAGGATGGTAGCACCCTAGAGGATGGTAGCGCCCTAGAGGATGGTAACACCCTAGAGGATGGTAGCACCCTAGAGGATGGTAGCACCCTAGAGGATGATAGCACCCTAGAGGATGGTAGCACCCTAGAGGATGGTAGCACCCTAGAGGATGGTAGCACCCTAGAGGATGGTAGCGCCCTAGAGGATGGTAGCACCCTAGAGGATGGTAGCACCCTAGAGGATGGTAGCACCCTAGAGGATGGTAGTGCGCTAGAGGATGGTAGCGCCCTAGAGGATGGTAGTGCGCTAGAGGATGGTAGTGCCCTAGAGGATGGTAGCACCCTAGAGGATGGTAGTGCGCTAGAGGATGGTAGTGCGCTAGAGGATGGTAGTGCCCTAGAGGATGGTAGCGCCGTAGAGGATGGTAGCGCCCTAGAGGATGGTAGCACCCTAGAGGATGGTAGCACCCTAGAGGATGGTAGCACCCTAGAGGATGGTAGCACCCTAGAGGATGGTAGTGCGCTAGAGGATGGTAGTGCGCTAGAGGATGGTAGCGCCCTAGAGGATTGTAGTGCGCTAGAGGATGGTAGTGCGCTAGAGGATGGTAGTGCGCTAGAGGATGGTAGCGCCCTAGAGGATGGTAGCGCCCTAGAGGATGGTAGCACCCTAGAGGATGGTAGCACCCTAGAGGATGGTAGCACCCTAGAGGATGGTAGCGCCCTAGAGGATGGTAGCACCCTAGAGGATGGTAGCGCCCTAGAGGATGGTAGCGCCCTAGAGGATGGTAGCGCCCTAGAGGATGGTAGCGCCCTAGAGGATGGTAGTGCCCTAGAGGATGGTAGCGCCCTAGAGGATGGTAGCGCCCTAGAGGATGGTAGCGCCCTAGAGGATGGTAGCACCCTAGAGGATGGTAGCACCCTAGAGGATGGTAGCACCCTAGAGGATGGTAGCGCCCTAGAGGATGGTAGCACCCTAGAGGATGGTAGCGCCCTAGAGGATGGTAGCGCCCTAGAGGATGGTAGCGCCCTAAAGGATGGTAGCACCCTAGAGGATGGTAGCGCCCTAGAGGATGGTAGCGCCCTAGAGGATGGTAGCGCCCTAGAGGATGGTAGCGCCCTAGAGGATGGTAGCGCCCTAGAGGATGGTAGCACCCTAGAGGATAGTAGCACCCTAGAGGATGGTAGCACCCTAGAGGATGGTAGCGCCCTAGAGGATGGTAGCACCCTAGAGGATGGTAGCAACCTAGAGGATGGTAGCGCCCTAGAGGATGGTAGCGCCCTAGAGGATGGTAGCGCCCTAGAGGATGGTAGCGCCCTAGAGGATGGTAGCACCCTAGAGGATGGTAGCACCGTAGAGGATGGTAGCACCCTAGAGGATGGTAGCGCCCTAGAGGATGGTAGCACCCTAGAGGATGGTAGCACCCTAGAGGATGGTAGCACCCTAGAGGATGGTAGCACCCTAGAGGATGGTAGCACCCTAGAGGATGGTAGCGCCCTAGAGGATGGTAGCGCCCTAGAGGATGGTAGCGCCCTAGAGGATGGTAGCACCCTAGAGGATGGTAGCGCCCTAGAGGATGGTAGCACCCTAGAGGATAGTAGCACCCTAGAGGATGGTAGCACCCTAGAGGATGGTAGCGCCCTAGAGGATGGTAGCACCCTAGAGGATGGTAGCGCCCTAGAGGATGGTAGCGCCCTAGAGGATGGTAGCGCCCTAGAGGATGGTAGCACCCTAGAGGATGGTAGCGCCCTAGAGGATCGTAGCGCCCTAGAGGATGGTAGCGCCCTAGAGGATGGTAGCACCCTAGAGGATGGTAGTGCGCTAGAGGATGGTAGCGCCCTAGAGGATGGTAGCGCCCTAGAGGATGGTAGCGCCCTAGAGGATGGTAGCGTCCTAGAGGATGGTAGCGCCCTAGAGGATGGTAGCGCCCTAGAGGATGGTAGCGCCCTAGAGGATGGTAGCACCCTAGAGGATGGTAGCGCCCTAGAGGATGGTAGCGCCCTAGAGGATGGTAGTGCGCTAGAGGATGGTAGCACCCTAGAGGATGGTAGCGCCCTAGAGGATGGTAGCGCCCTAGAGGATGGTAGTGCGCTAGAGGATGGTAGCGCCCTAGAGGATGGTAGCGCCCTAGAGGATGGTAGCGCCCTAGAGGATGGTAGCGCCCTAGAGGATGGTAGCGCCCTAGAGGATGGTAGCACCCTAGAGATGGTAGCACCCTAGAGGATGGTAGCGCCCTAGAGGATGGTAGCGCCCTAGAGGATGGTAGCACCCTAGAGATGGTAGCACCCTAGAGGATGGTAGCGCCCTAGAGGATGGTAGTGCACTAGAGGATGGTAGCGCCCTAGAGGATGGTAGTGCGCTAGAGGATGGTAGCGCCCTAGAGGATGGTAGTGCGCTAGAGGATGGTAGCGCCCTAGAGGATGGTAGAGCCCTAGAGGATGGTAGTGCGTAGAGGATGGTAGCGCCCTAGAGGATTGTAGCGCCCTAGAGGATGGTAGCACCCTAGAGGATGGTAGCACCCTAGAGGATGGTAGCGCCCTAGAGGATGGTAGCGCCCTAGAGGATGGTAGCGCCCTAGAGGATGGTAGCGCCCTAGAGAATGGTAGCACCCTAGAGGATGGTAGCGCCCTAGAGAATGGTAGCACCCTAGAGGATGGTAGCGCCCTAGAGTATGGTAGCGCCCTAGAGAATGGTAGCACCCTAGAGGATGGTAGCGCCCTAGAGTATGGTAGCACCCTAGAGGATGGTAGCGCCCTAGAGGATGGTAGTGCACTAGAGGATGGTAGCGCCCTAGAGGATGGTAGTGCGCTAGAGGATGGTAGCACCCTAGAGGATGGTAGCGCCCTAGAGGATGGTAGCACCCTAGAGGATGGTAGCACCCTAGAGGATGGTAGCACCCTAGAGGATGGTAGCACCCTAGAGGATGGTAGCACCCTAGAGGATGGTAGCACCCTAGAGGATGGTAGCGCCCTAGAGGATGGTAGCGCCCTAGAGGATGGTAGCACCCTAGAGGATGGTAGCACCCTAGAGGATGGTAGCACCCTAGAGGATGGTAGCACCCTAGAGGATGGTAGCACCCTAGAGGATGGTAGCGCCCTAGAGGATGGTAGCACCCTAGAGGATGGTAGCACCCTAGAGGATGGTAGCACCCTAGAGGATGGTAGCACCCTAGAGGATGGTAGCACCCTAGAGGATGGTAGCGCCCTAGAGGATGGTAGCGCCCTAGAGGATGGTAGCACCCTAGAGGATGGTAGCACCCTAGAGGATGGTAGCACCCTAGAGGATGGTAGCGCCCTAGAGGATGGTAGCGCCCTAGAGGATGGTAGCGCCCTAGAGGATGGTAGCACCCTAGAGGATGGTAGCACCCTAGAGGATGGTAGCACCCTAGAGGATGGTAGCGCCCTAGAGGATGGTAGCACCCTAGAGGATGGTAGCACCCTAGAGGATGGTAGCGCCCTAGAGGATGGTAGCGCCCTAGAGGATGGTAGCGCCCTAGAGGATGGTAGCGCCCTAGAGGATGGTAGCACCCTAGAGGATGGTAGCACCCTAGAGGATGGTAGCACCCTAGAGGATGGTAGCGCCCTAGAGGATGGTAGCGCCCTAGAGGATGGTAGCACCCTAGAGGATGGTAGCACCCTAGAGGATGGTAGCACCCTAGAGGATGGTAGCACCCTAGAGGATGGTAGCACCCTAGAGGATGGTAGCACCCTAGAGGATGGTAGCACCCTAGAGGATGGTAGCGCCCTAGAGGATGGTAGCGCCCTAGAGGATGGTAGCACCCTAGAGGATGGTAGCACCCTAGAGGATGGTAGCGCCCTAGAGGATGGTAGCACCCTAGAGGATGGTAGCGCCCTAGAGGATGGTAGCGCCCTAGAGGATGGTAGCACCCTAGAGGATGGTAGCACCCTAGAGGATGGTAGCACCCTAGAGGATGGTAGCACCCTAGAGGATGGTAGCGCCCTAGAGGATGGTAGCACCCTAGAGGATGGTAGCACCCTAGAGGATGGTAGCACCCTAGAGGATGGTAGCGCCCTAGAGGATGGTAGCGCCCTAGAGGATGGTAACACCCTAGAGGATGGTAGCACCCTAGAGGATGGTAGCGCCCTAGAGGATGGTAGCGCCCTAGAGGATGGTAGCGCCCTAGAGGATGGTAGCACCCTAGAGGATGGTAGCACCCTAGAGGATGGTAGCACCCTAGAGGATGATAGCACCCTAGAGGATGGTAGCGCCCTAGAGGATGGTAGCACCCTAGAGGATGGTAGCACCCTAGAGGATGGTAGCACCCTAGAGGATGGTAGCGCCCTAGAGGATGGTAGCGCCCTAGAGGATGGTAGCACCCTAGAGGATGGTAGCACCCTAGAGGATGGTAGCACCCTAGAGGATGGTAGCACCCTAGAGGATGGTAGCACCCTAGAGGATGGTAGCACCCTAGAGGATGGTAGCACCCTAGAGGATGGTAGCGCCCTAGAGGATGGTAGCTACTGTGCATGGCATGAAAATAATATGTACAATAAATTAGCCGCTTCGGCGACAAAATCTGTATGAAATTCGGCACGTGTAGTAACCTAATTGCCTTTGCTGAGGACGAGTCCCATCTCCTGGACCCGTCTCTCAACTGCATGCGACTCCTCGTGATTCCTGTCGTACGTACCCTTGAGAATATATACATCGTTTGCTTCTACCAGTTGTGTGTGTGTGTGTGTGTGTGTGTACTGACTAAGCGAGGTCGTGCTTGGCGTGGTCAGCACCAGGAGCGGCCGCATCTCCACCAGCCTCCCATTCTCCCCACCGCTTCATCCCTCATCTTCAGTGCCGCTTCTCCATCGCTTGGCGGTGTCTCCTAACATCCTCACTCTCCATCTGACGTCTCTCAGCATTCTCCACGCATTGTTCTCTCATCATCATATTGAAAAAGTTGAAGAGACGGCCTCTTTTGTGACTCATGCTGGAGTTTACTGATGCCTCACTGAGATAACCGAGTCTGGCTGACAGTGGCTCCGCCTACCTCCTGCTTGCCACCCGCACCAACATTCCATTTATTTTCGCATTTTTTAACATTTACACACAAAATTCAGTATGTAATCCGTAATTTTGAAATGTCAGTACTTATTTACCGTCTTCAAAAGTTATTTTTTTTAAAGAAAAGACGTGGAAGTTTGCGAAAATAGTTGTATATCTCTGTAATACCTGGTCGCTGAGACAGTTGTGGTTCGCGAGTGTACGGTGATTGGTTGGTTTTGTTTACTCCTGTAAAGCCTCGCCTCTGATTGGCTGGTTGCGGGCGATATCAAAATAAAGTGTCCAGGTTATATACTACGGCAAACGCCGCCACTGCTCAAACTCTCTGAAGGCAGGACAATTACTTCTGCAGACTTGGCCGTAACTGACCTATATCCCCGGTCTGCCTTGCAAGATATTTATGGCCACGCACGGGCGAACGCATCGCCGCTCTCTCTCTCTCTCTTTCTCTCTCACACACCCCCGGAATGCCCTCCAGGTAGACTTCAGGTAGGTAGACACACACACACTAGCGTAGCGACCAATTAAAAGGCGGGCCCAGGAGCTATGAATCGACCCCTGCAACCACAATTAGGTGAGTACACACTTCATACAACATATGTCAGGCGAGCCCATCTAGGAGTACGTAGCACCAGTAACGAACCCACACCTAACGTAGAATATTAAGTAACTTGGGAATTAATAACGTAAAATAAATAACGTATTTAATAATAAGGAGAAATAGAATAGCACAACAATACAAAGGTGTTATTGTCAACAATATGACAGAAGGTACACGATCTAGGTCCATCTTATCCCTACACACCAGCAAATAAGGAAATCAGTGGATGGATGGACAGAATTACTAAAATTGAGCAAATTCAGATAAGGCAAGAAGATTAAACAGAGAAATAAAATAAGCGAAATGCCATTTTAAACAATGAATTTGACGGTTTAAAAGGCCTCCTTACAACAAATGGAGGACATTAAGTGAGAGAACTGAGGGAATGAGGAAGGGGTAACAAATCAGGAATTGTCAATAAGGATAATATCAAGAAGGAAATTAAAGGATTACTAGACTACAAGACTAAATCAGAAGATATTTATGCAGGAATAACTAAGCATAAATCAGAATTAGAAGACCAGGTGCAGTCAACACAGAATATATCTGAAGATGTCAACAAGAACTTTGAGAAGAGCCAAGAAGAATATTAATCTAAGATTGAAGACAGATTTGCAAAATTCACTAAAGAAAGGACGGAGAATGAATAACAGGTGATATTAGCTAAAGAATTCACTGCTAGAACCAATATTAGTCAAGAAATTAAAAAGGAGATTGAAAATAACTCTAAATTATTGAGAGTCGTTGTTGATATAGATAAAACAGTTATTGTTTTTGGCTGTGTTTAAAAGGGTTTAAGATAATAAATAGAAAGAATAAAGAAGGAAGAACAACACACAAATGAGATGACAAAATACCTCGTGAATTTCAGCTTTCAAGAACATATTGTGGCATGTAGGCCTATTGGAAAATAAGACAAGAATAGGCCCCTGAAAATAACATTTACACAGATTGATAATAAGGAAGAACTTTTAAATACGCTAAGAACATCAAGGACTTGTATTGTTATAAGGATATACAAATTAGACAACATCTTTCAGAGGAGAATAAGATGGAAATAAAAGATTTATCACTGCTAAGACGTTGAAGGAGGACAGAAGTGAGGAAAATATTTGTTTAGACAGTAACACAACCAGACAAACCAAATGTTTTTCCTGCAAAGAAGAAAAAACATTTGGTTTATATTGATACACGGAAATTATATTGAAACAAATGGGAAAAAGACCACCAATGAGAATTATACATTTCTGAAGTGTTTATTCACTAATCTAGATTGAGTAGTCCCATCTAATATAGATGGAGTAGTCCCATCTAATATAGATGTAGTAGTCCCATCTAATATAGATGTAGTAGTCCCATCTAATATAGATGGAGTAGTCCCATCTAATATAGATGTAGTAGTCCCATCTAATATAGATGTAGTAGTCCCATCTAATATAGATGGAGTAGTCCCATCTAATATAGATGTAGTAGTCCCATCTAATATAGATGGAGTAGTCCCATCTAATATAGATGGAGTAATCCCACAAAGTTTTGAACTTGGGTATATTTTAAATAAAACAAAACTTGGAACACACATTCTAAATGAGGCTGAATTTTACAGAAATTTCATAATTGTGGAGACGGAACAGGAAGGAACAAATGAGGAAGATTTCTCAATATTGATAAAAGACTCGTCAAGGTTTGGAAAGTGAACTCCAAAATAACGAAAATGTTGAAATTTTAAATGATAAGAGAACAAAATAAAGACGATAAGCTCTTAGTAGTAAATATAGATAAGCCTCAATATAATAATATTTGGGAGAGAGAAGAGTTCAATAGGATAAATAAAGATCTACATCATATTTTTAGGTAAGTGTTTATGTAAGTGACAGCAGTGAGGAAAAATTTATTGTACAGTACGTGGAGATTTTAACAATAAATAAATAAATTGGCAGCCTATGAGGCTAGAACTGCAAATAAATTGTCAATAGATGTCCTAAATATGACAGTTTTTTTTTATGCATCAGTACATAAACGAAGCGACATGAGAGGCAGCAACATACTGTCAATGAGAGGCAGCAACATACTGTCAATTAGAGGCAGCAACATACTGTCAATGAGAGGCAGCAACATACTGTCAATGAGAGGCAGCAACATACTGTCAATGAGAGGCAGCAACATACTGTCAATGAGAGGCAGCAACATACTGTCAATGAGAGGCAGCAACATACTGTCAATGAGAGGCAGCAACATACTGTCAATGAGAGGCAGCAACATACTGTCAATGAGAGGCAGCAACATACTGTCAATGAGAGGCAGCAACATACTGTCAATGAGAGGCAGCAACATACTGTCAATGAGAGGCATCAATACCGTCAGTGAAAGGCAGCAACACACCGTCAATGAGAGGCAGCAATACCGTCAGTGAAAGGCAGCAACACACCGTCAATGAGAGGCAGCAATACCGTCAGTGAAAGGCAGCAACACACCGTCAATGAGAGGCAGCAATACCGTCAGTGAAAGGCAGCAACACACCGTCAATGAGAGGCAGCAACACACCGTCAATGAGAGGTAGCAACACACCGTCAATGAGAGGCAGCAATACCGTCAGTGAAAGGCAGCAACACACCGTCAATGAGAGGCAGCAATACCGTCAGTGAAAGGCAGCAACACACCGTCAATGAGAGGCAGCAACACACCATCAATGAGAGGCAGCAACACACCGTCAATGAGAGGCAGCAACACACGGTCAATGAGAGGTAGCAACACCATCAATGAGAGGCAGCAACACACCATCAATGAGAGGCAGCAACACACCGTCAATGAGAGGCAACAACACACGGTCAATGAGAGGTAGCAACACCATCAATGAGAGGCAGCGACACACCGTCAATGAGAGGCAACAACACACGGTCAATGAGAGGCAGCAACACACCATCAATGAGAGGCAGCAACACACCATCAATGAGAGACAACAACACACCGTCAACATTAGCTTTAGTGTAGACTCGAACAACGAAGGAAATAATCAACATGACGTACTGAGACCCACTTGGAGAGACCGATAACATTGTTTTTGGGAAATAACATTGAAATATCGAAGCTTACTCGTTGGGTAATATTGAAAATGGGTTGGATAAATATTTTTGTCAGTGGGTTTGGGTTTGAGAAGAACTTACCTAGTATGGGTCAGTAGGCCTGCTGCAGTGTTCCTCCTTTATGTTTTTTATTTGAAATACGACTTAAGACATGGAACAGAAATTCGTAAAAATGAAAGATTAGAGAAATTAAATATAATAGTATATTACGAATGACAATCTTAATGAGTTTTGTAGTGTATATAAAAATTATAATTAGTTATCCCAAATAGGAATATATGAGAGACTAATATAAAATGATTTAATTAAAAGTGTTCGAGAGGTATGAAAAAAAGGGCCGGAAATCAGTATATTAAGCGAGACAGTCAAAAAATTTATGACAGATCCCAGGAGGCTGAATATGAATATACGAATGTAAGGAGAGGGGAAGAAAGAAATTTTGAAAAATGAAACAGTAGACAAGAACAAAGTAGATAGCAACCTTTCATTAAAGTTTGTAAAAAAAATAACAAATGAAGATGACAAAATCACTGAGGCAGAGGAGGAAATGTGTGAAATACTGAACAAAGTTTCAGAGATAATAATAATAATAATAATAATAATAATAATAATAATAATAATAATAATAATAATAATAATAATATCTTTACTTACTACAAGTACATGTACAAGGTATACAGTCCTAGCTGACATCAATGACATACTACTATATAGAAAGTCGCTTGTTATGCTGAGCATTTCGGGCAAATTAGGTAAATTTTCTCCCAGGATGCGACCTACAACATTCGACTAACTCCCAGGTACCCATTTTACTGAAGGGTGAACATAGACAACCGGTATAAAGAAACACGCCCAATGTTTCTACCCTCGCTGAGAATCAAACGCAAACCATCGTCTTGTGAAGCGAGAGCTTCAGCCACCAGGCCACGGGTCACGAAGATTTTAGTAGCAGACAGAGGAAGTGAAGATTTTTTTTGTAGATGATGACAATTATTATTATAATCAAAAAGAAGAGCTAAGCCACAAGGGCTATACAGCAGATGATGACAAGAATACAGGTGTACGACCAGATGGGAAAGCACCTTGGCTCTTAAAAGAATGTGAAGATGAGTTAGCTTATCCACTCTGAATTTTATTTTCGGGGGATTTACGGGAACGTTAATTAACAAACATAGAATATGTCACGTGTTGTGTTTATATTAAAAAGAAAATGGTGACACGGAAGACCCATTAGATTACAGGACAATTTTGCTGACAAATGTTGATATAAAATTGTTGGAAAAAGCCATTAATGTTGATTCGACATTTAAAGAAAAATATACCAACTGGTAAACAATTTGGTTGTTGGTCTGCACATTTATGTACATCAAAATTATTAAGTTAATATAAGAGACTTATGGAAATTGTTCAAGAAAGAAGTGGCTGGGAAGACTGTATTTACGAAGACTTAAAGTTTTTGATAGAGTTCCCCATAAAAGACTAATTTGAAAACTCCAAAATATAGGAAGAATTAAAGGTAAATTATTACAATGAGAGACTTTTTTTTGTTTGAGAGGAAAATTATAAAAGTTATAACAGGAAAAAGGTTTACAAGGGAGGATGTAACAAGTGGGGTGCCACAAGGGTCTGTACTTGCCCCAGTAATATTTCTAATTTATATGTGTGTGACTTACCATAATGAATGAAAAAAATATATGAATGTGTTTGCAGATGCACAAATCTTACGTTAAATTAACAATGAAAATTACTAAATTTTTACAAGCGGATCTGGATACATTAAATACATGGAGTGATAGATGAATAATGTAATTTAATGTAGATAAATGCCATGTAATAGAATTGGGAGAAAATTAAATCAGGCCACATAATGAATATAATCTATGTGACAAAATGTTGAAAATACCAGATCGAAAAAGAGATCTAGAAGTTATTAAAAAAAAAGAAAAAACTAACTGGAAGATCACATTTGCTGTAGTAGGGATAATCAGTAGCTACAGAGGTAATTAGTAGCTCCAGAGATAATTAGTAGCTACAGAGGTAATTAGTAGCTACAGAGGTAATTAGTAGCTACAGAGGTAATTAGTAGCTACAGAGATAATTAGTAGCTACAGAGGTAATTAGTAGCTACAGAGGTAATCAGTAGCTACAGAGGTAATTAGTAGCTACAGAGGTAATTAGTAGCTACAGAGATAATTAGTAGCTACAGAGGTAATTAGTAGCTACAGAGATAATTAGTAGCTACAGAGGTAATTAGTAGCTACAGAGGTAATCAGTAGCTACAGAGGTAATCAGTAGCTACAGAGACAATTAGTAGCTACAGAGGTAATTAGTAGCTACAGAGGTAATTAGTAGCTACAAAGATAATTAGTAGCTACAGAGATAATCAGAAGCTACAGCTGCAATTTGAGGAAAATGTGGAATGGAAAGGATATAATTTTTTTCTTCTTAAATAGAGTTGATGACTGGTAGAATGTGTTCAAGGATAAATTAGGTTGAAAATTTAAATAAAAAATATTTGATATATAGAGTATTGCAGACGAGATCCCACGAACATAACTCTACTGCTGTGGTTATAAGTAGGTAATTACACACACACACACACTTTCTGCCAAGTGCTGTGAATCGACCCCTTCAATCACAAATAGGTGAGTACGTACACACACACACACACACACACACACACACACACACACACACACACACACACACACACACACACACACACACACACACACTTTCCGCCTTTTTGTCAGCAGTGAGCGGTGAATCTGACTTATCAATTAATTAATCCCGGCCTTAGATTTCTCTCTACCCTCGCCTCCACCCCTCACACTCCCTTTCCCCTCATATTCTCCTCCCCTCACACTCTCCGTTGCTATTACAATTGCTCTTGCCCTTCCACCCTCAACTGTGACACCCTCCCCAACCTGCTTCATTTTCCTCATTTTTTGGTCAGTAAGACACAGAATGCGGTTTATGTCATTTTATCGAGATATTTCGTCCACCAGGAACTGGTATTAATTCTCAGATAGCTTGTTTATATATATATATATATATATATATATATATATATATATATATATATATATATATATATATATATATATATATATATATATATAGAGAGAGAGAGAGAGAGAGAGAGAGAGAGAGAGAGAGACAGACAGACATGAGCTATATAGAGGAGTGAGTGAGAACATCGAAGTTGATAATTTGGGTAGTCAGTAGGCCGACTTCAACACGTCTTCTCATAGTTTAAGTAATAGTAGTGTCTTAACCAGAGAATAAATTTGGTTATTGCTTAAAATTATGACTGAACCTGCTTTTCGTGTGATAGTGGTTGCGATCAGAGCAGATTCTAAGCAAAGTCGGTTCCGTCTGTCTCTTTCTTTGAGTGCTAGTTTAATGTTGGGGAAGGTCATTATATGGTGTTCTATGTTGTCGTTTAATTCTGCAGGCGTTGTTCGTATCTTTGGTTGGTACCTTTGTGCTCGTTGATCCTCGTGCTCAAGTTGATCTACGTGGATAGAAATAGGAAGCGCGTTTGTCATGAACTCAGCAGACGGAGGATCAAGCCTCCAACACGTGTTGCGCTGAATGACCCACATGGGTTTGGCGCTTGACATGAATTATCAACTCCCTAGAAGATTCACCCTCGTAAAGCTTGTAAACTTATAGTAAACTCTTCCCGTCGTAAGCTTCGTGGCTCAGTGGTACAGTGTTGGGCTCCCTGCTACCAGGACCGCTGCTCGAATTTCAACCTGACCTTGAAGGGTATGAGAACCGATGCAGCATTAAAGGTTCTGGGAGTGTGGGAAGAGACATCAGGGTCACAGATGTTGATACAACCATGCCACAGTCATCTTATCTGTAAAACCTTCGCATTATAAGCTTCATGGTTCAATGGTACACCGTTGAACCTGACACTGCCAGGACCACGGTTCGAGTTCCTGTTCATTCGTTCGTGTGTTCACGATACTCTAAAGGTTAACCAACACCGGGAGATGTATGTATGTCCCATACAATAACTTTTGTTTAAGTTCTTGTATATTGCCATACCTTACACCCTCTTTCTTCTATCCTCCCTTTTTTCTCTCTTGTTTTTCCTTCGATCTGTTTTCTTCGTGTTCTACCATCTACTTTTCATCGTTTTGTCATTCTTTCTATTTTGTTTTCTTCTTGTTCTTCTATTTTGTGTTTGTTCTCCTTCCCCTTGTTCCTTGTTTGCTCTTCTATTTTTCTTCCATTTTCTTATTATCCATTCTATCTTTTTTCCTTGTTTGTCATTTATATTTTTTTATTGGTTTCTTCTTATGCATCACTTTCTCTCGTGTCTTTCCTTCTATTCTGTGCTCGTTCTCCATTTTGTTTTTCCTTGTTGTCCTTCCTTCTGCTGCCTTCTTGTCCTCCCTCCTGTCTTTTTCTCATTTTCTTCCTTTCCTTTCTTTACTCCTTCATCCTCGTAGATTTTTTTTTAATTTATTTACCTTCGCTTCTCTCTCTCTCATATTCTCCCTCTTGTTCTTTGTGTTTCCCTTTTCCTGTCTTCTTCTTTTCCCTCTCTTCTTGCCTTTTCCTGTCTTCTTCTTTTCCCTCTCTTCTTGCTTATCTTCCTTCTCTCTCTCCTTCCCCTCTTCCTGTCCTTTATTTCCTTCTTACCCTTTCCGTCTCCTTCCCCCGTTTCATTTCTTCTTCCCCTATTCTTTCTATCTTCTTCCTCTCTTATTCTCTTCTTCCCCTCTCCCCTCATTCTTTCCCTTCCTGACCTCTCCCAGGGGAGGAAGAGCAGACAAACAGTGGTTGTGGGGAGACAAGTGGTTGTTACCTCCCCTGATGAGCACTACCTAGTTACCCACCTTAATTAGAAGGGAGCGCCGCGCCCCTTAGCTCTCTCCCACCTCTCTCTTTGTTCCCTCCCTCTCCCCTTTTCTCCTCCCTCTGTTTAATAACCACATTTACCACCACCACCTCCTCCTCCATCATCTTCTCCTCCTCCTCCTCCTCCACCTTCTCCTCCTCTTCACCCTCCACTATTTTCCACTTTCTTCACAACCTTCCACTTTCCCTTATCAGCCTATCACATCACTGTCCATTCTACCATACCTCCCTTTCCACTACTTTCCCTTCCACTACCTCCTCTTCCACTACTTCCCCTTCCACTACCTCCCCTTCCACTACCTCCCCTTCAACTACTTCTCCTTCCACTACCTTCCTTTCCACCACCTCCCTTCCACTACCTCCCCTTCCACTACCTCCCCTTCCACCACCTCCCCCTTCCACTACCTCCCCTTCCACAACGTCCCCTCCACTACCTCCCCTTCCACTACCTCTCCTCCACTACCTCCCCTTCCACTACCTCTCCTCCACTACCTCCCCTTCCACTACCTCTCCTCCACTATACCCCCTCCACTACAACCCCTTCCACTACCTCCCCCTCCACTACCTTCCCTATCACTACCTCTCCACCTCTACTTCCATTACATCCCCTTCCACTACCTCCCCTCCATTACATCCCCTTCCACTATCTCCCCTGCACTTCCTCCCCCTCCACTACCTCTCTCTCCACTACTTCCCCTTCCACTATCTACCCTCCACTACCTACCTTCCACTACCTTTCCTTCCACTACCTCCCCTCCACTACCTTCCCTTCCACTACCTCCTCCTCCACTACCTCCCCGTCACTACCTCCCTTTCACTGCCTCTCCCTCCACTACCTCCCTTCAACTCCCCTCCACTACTTTTCTCCACAATCTCCCCTCCATTACTTCCCCTCTACTACCTCCCCTACACTACCTCCCTTTCCACTACCTCCCCCTCCACTACCTCCCTCTCCACTACTTAAACCTCCACTATCTCCCCATCTATTACCTCTTCCTCCAGTACCTCCCCTCCATTACCTCCCCCTCCACTACCTCCCCTCCACTACCTCCCCTCCAGTACCTCCCCCTCTACTATCTCACGTCCACTACCTCCCTCCACTTCCTCCCCTCCAGTACCTCCCTCCCCCTCCACTTCCTCCCCTCCAGTACCTCCCTCCCCCTCCACTATCTCTCAGTCAATTACCTCTCTTCTTCTACCTCCTCTCCACTACTTCCCCCTCCACTTCCTCCCCCTCCACTACCTCCCGTCCATTACTTTCCCCTCCACTACCTCCCCTCCAATGCCTCCCCCTCCACTACCACCCCTAAACTACCTCTCCTCCACTACCTTCCCTCCACTACCTCCCCTTCACTTTCTCCCCTTCACTTCCTCCCCTCCACTACCTCCCCTCTACTAAATCCCCTCCACGACCTCCCCCTTCAGTACCTCCCTTCCACTACCTCCCCCTCCACTAGCTCACGTCCACCACTACCTCCCTCCCCTCCACTATCTCCTCTCCACTACCTACCCCTCCACTACCTCCCCTCCACTGCCTCAGCCTCCACTACGTCCCCTTCTGCTTCCTCCTCTT
>NC_091365.1:13850571-13853071 GCF_038502225.1 Cherax quadricarinatus | reverse complement strand
ATATATATATATATATATATATATATTTGTGTATATAGGGAGACGGATCTTGGTGTCCATATGCATCTAGCTGTATTACTTAAATCAATAGTAGGCAGTCTTCAAACATAACGATGCCCAGTCTTTAGTCCCCTCAAGATGAGCTGCCTTGATACTATCGAAGGGCTCTTGATTCACGAAACTGGAGTTACCCCTCTCCCTCCCCGGATCAAGGCTGATTGAGTCCCGTTTCCCAGGCATTGCATAACCCCCTAAGGGTTTACCTCTAGGACACGGTAGAGGACACGGTAAAGTACACGGTAGAAGACAGTAGAAGACACAGTAGAAGGCACAGTAGAAGACACAGTAGAGGACACGTTAGAAGGCACAGTAGAAGGCACAGTAGAAGACACATTAGAAGGCACAGTAGAAGGCACAGTAGAAGACACAGTATAGGACACATTAGAAGGCACAGTAGAAGACACATTAGAAGGCACAGTAAAAGGCACAGTAGAAGGCACAGTAGAAGACACAGTAGAGGACAAACTAGATGATAACACTATAAGCTAGAAGCATATCTCAGTTTAAATATACATACATCACAGGTCAGTGTTATGTTAGTCTAGTGATGTATGTTGTTAAATCTGTTCTAACAATCACAATCACCACTACTACTACTACTACTTTCACTACCACCATCACGACTACCACCACCACTACCACCACAACCACCACCACATACCTCAGCCACCCCAACAAATGCTACATCCCATCGATTTTCTTCTTATATCGGAAGTAATAAAATCGATTTCAAGTTACTTATGGGTAACTGCACACTCTCTGAGGCTGCTGTTTCTGCTGACACCACCATCACGGAGGCTGCTGTGTCTGCTGACACCATCACCACCACCACGGAGGCTGCTGTGTCTGCTGACACCACCACCACGTAGGCTGCTGACACCACCACCACGTAGGCTGCTGACACCACCATCACCACGGAGGCTGCTGTGTCTGCTGACACCACCATCACCACCACCACGTAGGCTGCTGACACCACCACCACCACGGAGGCTGCTGACACCACCATCACTACCACCACGGAGGCTGCTGACACCACCACCACTGCTGATACTCTCTCTCGATATTGATGTAGACAGTAGCGGTGGTGTTTGGTGGTGATTTCTGGTGGTAGTGGTGGTGGTGGCGGCAGAGGTGCTGTCTAATGCCTTTAGGTTCAGTTCCTTTAGTCTCTCCTCATAGCTCATAACCCTTAACTCTTAAACTAATCTTGTTGCATACCTCTGCTCATTCTCCAGTTTCTGAACTTGCTTTATCAGTGTGTTCCATACTGGTGCTGCAATATGGAATCCAGATAAACGGTAGAGATTAGTCAGTGATCCAAGTCGGACCGAAACGTCGTCATAAATCTTATTCTCTTTCGTTCGTTTTATTTGTGTTGTGTAAATAATGATTCTTCGTAGAGTCTGAAAAAGTCTTAAATTTGCCATATATGCCTTCAACTGCAGCAGTCATTCGTTTGATGGGTATCTCTAGAGATATGCTCGGTACTATGTTTACCTCTCGATCTTTCTCCTCAAGTGAGGCTCGCAGCCTCTGTCCCTCCGAGTTTATATTTAGTTTCTGGTCTTCTTTCCCCTTCCCTAATTTCCAAAACCTTGTACTTCCTTAGGTTGAACTCCAGCAGCCACTTGTCTCACCAATCCTAAAGTTTGTCTAGGTTAATTTGTAGTCTTATCAGTTTTCATACGCTGTTAAAAAACGTAATTTAGTGATTTAAAAAAGCAACATTTGTCTAAGATATTTAAACCTTTAATCAATATTTTTACGTAAGTCTATTTAATTTATGGATTATGGGCTGTTATCTTACCTCTGCCTCGTTTATACCTGGAGGTTATTCCGGGGATCAACGCCCCCGCGGCCCGGTCCATGACCAGGCCTCCCGATGGATCAGGGCCTGATCAACTAGGCTGTTACTGCTGGCCGCACGCAGTTACCCTCAGCTCATCTTGAATGCCAGAATTATTTAAAATACACTAACACTTGTCACTAATTTTACATCATCTGAAAACATGGATTCATCTGACTGTGTCTTCAGGTATATCATTCATAAATATCAAATAAAAGGAGAGTTTTTAATACTGATCTTTTAGGACCCCTGTCTATTACACTAGCCTAGTCTAACACTTCTTCTGGAATTATAATAATAGTAATAATATTTATTTATACAAGGTACACAGACCTAGTTGACATCATTGATACACTATATAGAAAGCCCCTGGTTATGCAGAGTATTTCGGGCAAATTGGGTTAATTATGTCACCAGGCTGCGACTACGCCAGTCTGTTAACACCCAGGTATCTAAGGAAATACGCCCTAATGTTTCCAACCGTACCGGGGATCAAACCACGGGCCCCAATGTGTTAGCTGAGTGCGCCAGCAACCAAGTTACGGGACTCTTATCAACCACAGTGTATGCCCTGTTTTATCTGTTCAAGTTTTA
>NC_091365.1:13800571-13848071 GCF_038502225.1 Cherax quadricarinatus | reverse complement strand
GAGGTTTTCAATGTTTCCAGGTAGTTTTAAGTTTTTGGAGGTGGTTTCAGGTATTTCCACGTTTGGTTGAGATTTGACTATAGGTTCCACAGCACGTTATTCTCAAATTGTCATCATCTATGAGGTCACTCTTGTCCCTGCTACTGTTCCTGAAGATAAATTTTTAGTCTGCTTCCCAGGACTTTCTGGCTTCACAATCCTTCATTTTATTTATCTTTCATTCTTGACTAGCCTCATGCCTGCATAGGCTCCTTTTTGATGTCTGGTTTCTCTCATCCTTCCCATGCTATATATCTCTCCAAATTTTATTCTGCAATGTATTTGAAGCTTAGTATTGGCTGTTCGCTAGCACCGAAGGGGCTCTTGTATTCACTGTTCTCTATATCAAAATCAATTACTAGGTCTAGCCTTGCTGGCTCACCTCTTCTCTGCGTGTATCCCTGACACTTGTACGTGAAATTTTCCTTCACCACCTCTAGCATCTTAGCTCTTCATGTTTGCAGTTCCCACGCAGGTCTAGATTCTCCCATGTCCTTTTCTTTGTGGTTGAAGTCACCCATGACCTCATCACCAGTGTCTACACCATTATTCTTTTCCTGTCATTTTATTCCTGTCTTGATCTTTTGCTGTTTGGTGGTGGGATGTACACCACTGTTATCAGTGTCTTGGGGCTCCCTGTCATGAGTGTGCTTACTATGTAATCATATGACTAGAAAGACACGTGTGCAAACACTAGGACATATTTATTAGAAAACGTTTTCGATCCTGGGACCTTGATCACTTCTGATGAAGGTCCCAGGACCGATACGTTTTCTAATATGTCCTAGTGTTTGTTTACGTGTCTTTCTAAACCATTTAGTCGGTATCTATTACCATACAGTCATATGACTCCACCGTGTTTATTCCTCTCATCTCCTCAAAGGTTTACTGGTTTTTGATAAGAAATGCTACACTATCAACCTCCCCCGTTTCCTCTGTCATTCCTTATAATCTGAAATCCAGCTGGGAAGAACGCATCTCTTATCTCTGTGAACTTTTCCTCTGCGAGTGCTGGGCTGTCTGGAGTGTCTCTTATTCCTTAGGTCCATTCATCATTTGCCTTTTTTATTTTGTTTGCCTTTGTACACCATACTTTCAGTTTCCTTAGGATTACTGTATTCCAGTTTTTAGGTTTCTGATTACTTGGTCATTGTTCATGGGTCGGGGGGTGTAGAGGGAGGGGATTAGGGTAAAGGTAATAGGTGATTATGGCGAAAGGAGTTTCCCTTGAGAAGGGAAACACCTATCGCCTGAAGGTGAGATGAGCGGTAGTTGTGAAGAAGATTCTTATACTAAAAGTAATTTTGATTGTGGATGTAGGTGGGGGAGGGTTGGAGGTAGGGTTTGGCCTGTTTTGAGTTATTGTGTTTGAGTGGGGAAGGGGGGGCGAGTGTTACGGCGTCAGGAAGTTTCCTGTAGTTATGTTCTCCGATTTCAATTTCTGTTTCAGCTGTTCCTTCTCCTTTTCTGTTCTTTTCCAATCTTTACACATAGATTGACTCGGCCTATTTTATCCCCTGAGTACTTTCTGATTTTTTGAAAATTTAACACCAGGCACACGTCGGCCTCTCTCACCTGTCAATACAATAACAGCTTAAATCTCCCACTCCTCCACCGTCCATATTTCATCACCTGTTCTTCCTGCAGCATCCGGGAGACTACGCACAATCGGCCGCTTCATATCTTCTGGTCCTCCTACTTGCCTGTGAGCATTTCTGCAATGGTTCTGTTTTTCTTTTCCTTTCCCTGCTTTATCTTTCTGCTTACCATTATTATTTTTGTTACTGCCTTGTTCCACCTTGCATTCATATGCTCTATTTCCTTCCTCAGCTTCCTTAGTTCTTCTTCCAGGCTAAGTACCTCTTCTTTTGGAAGCTATGACTATTTTCTCCTGTTCCTTTCCCTCAAATGCTTTCTTTACCTTTTTCTCCGCCTCCTTGCAAATATTGGTAAACTTTCCCACTCTTTTTCCATCTTTTGTCTAAATCCGGCTAATATCAGTGTTTTCCATCAACATACTTATCATCACCTCTTTAGCTCTACTTCCTTTTTCAATTGCCTTTCGGGTTGCCCTTTATTAACTCTTCGGGTTTCACCTTGCCTTTTAAATGAACTTCCTCCCAATGTATCCTATGATGGTGAAATGAGCCGTTAGTCTCTGCCTGTGTATTTATTAAACTCAGTCAATTCTGTACAGATTATTTCTTGAAAAATATCCTGTAGCCGCGTGTGTTTGTACTCACCTATTTATGGTTGCAGGGGTCGATTCATAGCTCATGGTCTCGCCTCTTCGCTAGTCGCTGGTCCAGGGAGCAGCGCTGTATGGCCCTTGTGGTTTAGCGCTTCTTTTTTGATAATCCCTGCTTCAGGAGCCTTATTGTACCTCATCTTAAAGCTATGTATGGATCGTGTGTGTGTGTGTGCGTGCGTGTGTGTGTGTGTGTGTGTGTGTGTGTGTGTGTGTGTGTGTGTGTGTGTGTGTGTGTGTGTGTGTGTGTGTGTGTGTGTGTGTCTGTGTCTGTCTGTGTGTCTGCACCGAGGGTGACAGTATGCAAATGAGTTTTCTTGCTGCTTTGAGTGTATGTAACAAGCTTAGCTACTTCTCGCTGTGGGTCACCCACACACCTGTGACGTCCAGGGGTTCACCACCACACCTGTGCTATCTAGGGGTAAACCACTACACCTGTGACGTCCAGGGGGGTCACCACCATACCTGTGTCATCCAGGGGTAAACCACCACACCTGTGACGTCCAGGGGGTCACCACCACACCTGTGCTATCAAGGGGTAAACCATCACACCTGTGACGTCCAGTGGGTCACCACACCTGTGCTATCCAGGGGTAAACCACCACACCTGTGACGTCCAGGGGGTCATCCACGCACCTGTGATATCCAGGGGTCAACCACACTCCTATGGCATCCAGGGGTCACCCACATACCTGTGATGTCCAGGGGTTGCCCACACATCTGTGACGTCCAGGGGTCACCCCACACACCTGTGACGTCCAGGGGGGGTCATTCTACCCCTTTGACGTCCAGGGGGGTCATTCTACCCCTTTGACGTCCAGGGGGTAACCTCCACACCTGTGACGTCGACGGGAGTCACCCCACACACCTGTGATGTCCAGGTCACCCACACACCTGTGACGTCCAGGGGTCATCCACACATGTGATTTCCAGGGGATCTCCTAAACACTTGTGACGTCCAAGGGTCACCTACAAACCTGTGACGTCCAGGGGTCACCCAACACACCTGTGACGTCCAGGGGTCACCCCCACACCTGTGACATCCAGGGGCCATCCACAAACCTGTGATTTCCAGGAGCTCGCCCCACACACCTGTGACGTCTAGGATTCACCCACACACCTGTGACGTCCAGGGGTCACCCACACACCTGTGACGTCCAGTGGGGTCACCCTGACACCTGTGATGTCCAGGGGTTACCCCCACATACCTGTGACGTCCACACACCTGCGACGTCCAGGAGTCACCCACACACCTGTGACGTCCACACACCTTCGACGTCCAGGAGTCACCCACACACCTGTGGCGTCTAGGGTTTCTCTCCCATCCCGTCTCTACAGACCCGAGCCTAGTGTGCCTACCACAGACCCGAGCCTAGTGTGCCTACCACAGACCCGAGCCTAGTGTGCCTACCACAGACCCGAGCCTAGTGTGCCTACCACAGACCCGAGCCTAGTGTGCCTACCAAAGACCCGAGTCAAGTGTGCCTACCACAGACCCAAGCCTAATCTCTCTGTCTACTCATGCATCCTATTCTAGTCTATCACACACCCTAGCCTAATGTCTACCTACCTCGCACCTGAGTCTAGTCTCTCTGTATACTACACACTCGAGCCTAGTCCCTGTCTACTACACACTAGCTTAGTCTCAGTCTACTACACACCCGAGCCTAGTCTCTTTCTACAACCATACACGAGAGAGTAGTCTGTCTACCACACACTAGAGCCTAGTCTCTCTGTCTACTCATGCACCCTATCCTAGTCTGTCTACCACACACCCGAGCCTAGTCTCTCAGGTTCGGGAGATAAAGCTGAATAAATTTGGTTTGAAAGTGTGTGAGATGACGTGCGTCTGGCAGAGAGGGAAGGGAGACTGCGAGACGGTCTGTACGACTTGTGGGTTCCCCTCTCACCCTCCCTTATCTTTATTCATAAGTCTGTCTTATCTTTATGCATGAATCTATCTTATCTTTTGTATCGTAGTCACCGCCTCTGTCAAGACCCTCGGACTGGGGGGGGGGGGGTGAGTGGTATAGGGGGAGGGGAAGACCTGGTTAAAGGGGGAAGTGTTAAGGGATCGTTGATGCTTTAAGGGGGAGGGGATGGCGGCCATCTTTGATTGCTTACATTTTTCTTGTTTATTGTTTGCAGGAGCGTTGGAGGAATAAGGTAGATAAATTAGTCATTCTCGTAGGTACTGTTTGCTATCTTAGTACCTTTCACTGCTACCTTATGCGTCCTTTCTTTGCTACCTTTTACTGCTACTTTTGCTACATTTCTTTGCTACTTTTCACTCCTACCTTACACCGCTGTCTTTGCTACCTTTCACTGCTGCCATTCACTGCTACATCCCTTTAGTACCTTTCACTGCTACGTTTCTTTGCTACCTTTCACTGCTACGTTTCTTTGCTACCTTTCACTGCTACGTTTCTTTGCTACCTTTCACTGCTACGTTTCTTTGCTACCTTTCGCTGCTACGTTTCTTTGCTACCTTTCACTGCTACTTTTGCTACCTTTCTTTACTACCTTTCCTAAAATCAAATAAAGAGAGCGACATCAACTGGCCATTATAATCATACACAGGTTTCAAGCCTAACAACATCAACAGTCTGAGGTCAAGAGAGACTTTTTTCCAAAATTATTAAACCACAAGATATCAAAGCATAATTTTGATTGAATTAAGACGAAGTTCAAATTGAGAAGTCATGACACAGGAAGACCAGTTCTCCCAAATTTTGATTTATACATGTAGAATTCTTTGATTTATGTAACATATATATTTTTAGAGAGTTGGAAAAGACAAATCTAAAAGAAATTTGAGGGTATTGTTCGAATAATGGTGCTGAAAGTTTCTATCAATGGAATAACTATATCTAGAAAAACTATGGCTATATCTAGATATCGAATAAAGATGCCATTTATTACAGCCTTAGGCTTACTTTTTCTTGTGAAAATTCGTTCTAACATGGAACCTTATATATATATATATATATATACACACATATATATATATATATATATATATATATATATATATATATCTGGAGTTTATCTGGAGAGAGTTCCGGGGGTCAACGCCCCCGCGGCCCGGTCTGTGACCAGGCCTCCTTAGGTCAGTGTCCCAGGATGCGACCCACACCAGTCGACTAACACCCAGGTACCCATTTTACTGATGGGGAACATAGACAACAGGTGGAAAGAAACACGTCCAATGTTTCTACTCTGGCTGGGAATCGAACCCAGGCCCTCACCGTGTGAAGCGAGAGCGTTAACCACCAGGCCACCATATATATATCGTGCCGAATAGGCAGAACTTGCGATCTTGTCTTAAATAGCAACGTTCATCTTGCCATATAGAACAAGTGAAAATTTGTGTATGCAATAATTTCGCCAAAATCATTCTTAACGTAATGAAAAAAATATATTTCACTGTGTTTGTTTAGTATTAAATTAATGTAAACAAATCTAAAATATATTTAGCTGGGTGAGGCTAAAATAAATTGTTCTTGTTATAATAAGGTTAGGTAAGTTTTCTAAGATTCTTTTGGTGCAAAATTAAAAATTTTTACATCAACATTAATGAAAAAAATATATCTTTAAACGTATAAGAGAAAATTTTAGAAAGAACTTAATTTTAAATGAGTTCTTGCTAATTAACCCGTTTTACATATTCGGCACGACATATATATATATATATATATATATATATATATATATATATATATATATATATATATATATATATATATATATACGTATATATATATATATATATATACGTATATATATATATATATATATATATATATATATATATATATATATATATATATATATATATATATATATATATATATCGTACTAAATAAGCCGAATTTGCCGAATATGTCGAACTTCATCAAAAATTAAATTTTTCCAAAATTTTTTTTTTACAGATTGAATGCTAATTTTCTTTTTCATTAACAATGATATAAACATTTTTATTTTTGTACCAAAACTAACAGACACCTCACTTAACCTCCCTTAAACTAACATAATTTTGGTTTTAGCTTAATTCTGTTATATACATCACAGGTTAATGTAAATTTATTTATTGTTGTATAAAATCAATGATATATATATTTTTTTTCCTATTGCTGAGATCGATATATTGGGAAAACAATATTTCTTTCGGTTTTATATGACAAAGTGCATCCTTGCTAAATAGGCCAACCTGGAAGATTAGGCTTATTAGGCCAGGCCAGACATTATATATATGTCGTGCTGAATAGGTAAAACTTGCGATTTTGGCGTAAATAGCAACGCTCTTCTTGCCGAATAAGGAAAGCGAAAATTTGTGTATGCAATAATTTAGCAAAAATCATTCTGAACCTAACGAAAAATATATATTTCATTGTGTTTGTTAATTATTAAATTATTGTAAACTTATCTAAAATATATTTAGATAGATAAGGCTAAATTAAATTGCGCTTGTTATAATAAAGTTAGGTAAATTTTCTAAGGTTCTTTTGGTACAAAATTATTAATTTTTACATTAACATATATGAACAAAAATATCTTTAAACGTATAAGAGAAAATTTTAGAAAGAACTTAATTTTCAATGAGTTCTTGCTAATTAACCAATTTTACCTATTCGGCACGACATAGATACTTGTATATATATATATATATATATATATATATATATATATATATATATATATATATATATATATATATATATATGTATGTCGTGCCGAATAGGCAGAACTTGCGATCTTGGCTTAAATAGCAACGCTCATCTTGCCATATAGGACAACTGAAAATTTATGTATGCAATAATTTCGCCAAAACCATTCTGAACCTAACGAAAAAAATATATTTCATTGTGTTTGTTTAGTATTAAATTATTGTAAACAAATTTAAAATATATTTAGTTAGGTTAGGCTAAAATAAATTGTTCTTGTTATAATAAGGTTAGGTAAGTTTTCTAAGATTCTTCTGGTGCAAAATTAAAATTTTTTACATAAACATTAATGAAAAAAAATATATCTTTAAACGTATAAGAGAAAATTTTAGAAAGGACTTAATTTTAAGTGAGTTCTTGCTAATTGACCAGTTTTACATATTCGGCACGACATTATATATATATATATATATATATATATTGAAGTAGTTATGAACCATTCATTAAACTATTACTTTCTTGTTATCGTGAGTACTTATCTTAACATTTTATCTGACATGTTTGTGTTATCTGAGGTGCTTGTATTATCTGAGGGGCTTGTGTTATCTGAGGGGCTTGTGTTATCTGAGGTGCTTGTGTTATCTGAGGTGTTTGTGTTATCTGAGGTGCTTGTGTTATCTGAGATGCTTGTGTTATCTGAGGTGTTTGTGTTATCTGAGGTGTTTGTGTTATCTGAGGTGCCTGTGTTATATGAGGTGTTTGTGTTATCTGAGGTGTTTGTGTTATCTGAGGTGCTTGTGTTATCAGAGGTGCTTGTTATCTGAGGTGCTTGTGTTATTTGAGGGGCTTGTGTTATCTGAGGGGCTTGTGTTATCTGAGGGGCTTGTGTTATCTGAGGGGCTTGTGTTATCTGAGGTGCTTGTGTTATCTGAGGTGCTTGTTATCTGAGGTGCTTGTGTTATCTGAGGTGCTTGTGTTATCTGAGGTGCTTGTGTTATCTGAGGTGCTTGTGTTATCTGAGGTGCTTGTGTTATCTGAGGTACTTGTGTTATCTGAGGTACTTGTGTTATCTGAGGGGCTTGTGTTATCTGAGGTGCTTGTGTTATCTGAGGTGCTTGTTATCTGAGGTGCTTGTGTTATCTGAGGTGCTTGTATTATCTGAGGTGCTTGTGTTATCTGAGGTGCTTGTGTTATCTGAGGTGTTTGTGTTATCTGAGGTGTTTGTGTTATCTGAGGTGCTTGTGTTATCTGAGGTGTTTGTGTTATCTGAGGTGCTTGTGTTATCTGAGGTGTTTGTGTTATATGAGGTGTTTGTGTTATCTGAGGTGCTTGTGTTATCTGAGGTGTTTTTGTTATCTGAGGTGTTTGCGTGATCTGAGGTGCTTGTGTTATCTGAGGTGCTGGTATTATCTGAGGTGCTCGTGTTATCTGATGTGCTTGTGTTATCTGAGGTGCTTGTGTTATCTGAGGTGTTTGTGTTATCTGAGGTGCTTGTGTTATCTGAGGTGTTTGTGTCATCTGAGGTGCTTGTGTTATCTGAGGTGTTTGTGTTATCTGAGGTGTTTGTGTTATCTGAGGTGCTTGTGTTATCTGAGGTGTTTGTGTTATCTGAGGTGCTTGTGTTATCTGAGGTGTTTGTGTTATATGAGGTGTTTGTGTTATCTGAGGTGCTTGTGTTATCTGAGGTGTTTTTGTTATCTGAGTTGCGTGATCTGAGGTGCTTGTGTTATCTGAGGTGCTGGTATTATCTGAGGTGCTCGTGTTATCTGATGTGCTTGTGTTATCTGAGGTGCTTGTGTTATCTGAGGTGTTTGTGTTATCTGAGGTGCTTGTGTTATCTGAGGTGCTTGTGTTATCTGAGGTGCTTGTGTTATCTGAGGTGCTTGTGTTATCTGAGGTGCTTGTGTTATCTGAGATGCTTGTGTTATCTGAGATGCTTGTGTTATCTGAGGTGCTTGTTATCTGAGGTGCTTGTGTTATCTGAGGGGCTTGTGTTATCTGAGGGGCTTGTGTTATCTGAGGGGCTTGTGTTATCTGAGGTGCTTGTGTTATCTGAGGTGTTTGTGTTATCTGAGGTGCTTGTGTTATCTGAGATGCTTGTGTTATCTGAGGTGTTTGTGTTATCTGAGGTGTTTGTGTTATCTGAGGTGCCTGTGTTATATGAGGTGTTTGTGTTATCTGAGGTGTTTGTGTTATCTGAGGTGCTTGTGTTATCTGAGGTGCTTGTGTTATCTGAGGTGCTTGTGTTATCTGAGGTGCTTGTGTTATCAGAGGTGCTTGTTATCTGAGGTGCTTGTGTTATTTGAGGGGCTTGTGTTATCTGAGGTGCTTGTGTTATCTGAGGGGCTTGTGTTATCTGAGGGGCTTGTGTTATCTGAGGTGCTTGTTATCTGAGGTGCTTGTGTTATCTGAGGTGCTTGTGTTATCTGAGGTGCTTGTTATCTGAGGTGCTTGTGTTATCTGAGGTGCTTGTGTTATCTGAGGTGCTTGTGTTATCTGAGGTACTTGTGTTATCTGAGGTACTTGTGTTATCTGAGGGGCTTGTGTTATCTGAGGTGCTTGTTATCTGAGGTGCTTGTGTTATCTGAGGTGCTTGTATTATCTGAGGTGCTTGTATTATCTGAGGTGCTTGTGTTATCTGAGGTGCTTGTGTTATCTGAGGTGTTTGTGTTATCTGAGGTGTTTGTGTTATCTGAGGTGCTTGTGTTATCTGAGGTGTTTGTGTTATCTGAGGTGCTTGTGTTATCTGAGGTGTTTGTGTTATATGAGGTGTTTGTATTATCTGAGGTGCTTGTGTTATCTGAGGTGTTTTTGTTATCTGAGGTGTTTGCGTGATCTGAGGTGCTTGTGTTATCTGAGGTGCTGGTATTATCTGAGGTGCTCGTGTTATCTGATGTGCTTGTGTTATCTGAGGTGCTTGTGTTATCTGAGGTGTTTGTGTTATCTGAGGTGCTTGTGTTATCTGAGGTGTTTGTGTCATCTGAGGTGCTTGTGTTATCTGAGGTGTTTGTGTTATCTGAGGTGTTTGTGTTATCTGAGGTGCTTGTGTTATCTGAGGTGTTTGTGTTATCTGAGGTGCTTGTGTTATCTGAGGTGTTTGTGTTATCTGAGGTGCTTGTGTTATCTGAGGTGTTTTTGTTATCTGAGGTGTTTGCGTGATCTGAGGTGCTTGTGTTATCTGAGGTGCTGGTATTATCTGAGGTGCTCGTGTTATCTGATGTGCTTGTGTTATCTGAGGTGCTTGTGTTATCTGAGGTGTTTGTGTTATCTGAGGTGCTTGTGTTATCTGAGGTGCTTGTGTTATCTGAGGTGCTTGTGTTATCTGAGGTGCTTGTGTTATCTGAGGTGCTTGTGTTATCTGAGGTGCTTGTGTTATCTGAGGTGCTTGTGTTATCTGAGATGCTTGTGTTATCTGAGGTGCTTGTGTTATCTGAGGTGCTTGTTATCTGAGGTGCTTGTGTTATCTGAGGGGCTTGTGTTATCTGAGGGGCTTGTGTTATCTGAGGTGCTTGTGTTATCTGAGGTGCTTGTGTTATCTGAGGTGCTTGTTATCTGAGGTGCTTGTGTTATCTGAGATGCTTGTGTTATCTGAGGTGTTTGTGTTATCTGAGGTGTTTGTGTTATCTGAGGTGCTTGTGTTATCTGAGGTGCTTGTGTTATCTGAGGTGCTTGTGTTATCTGAGGTGCTTGTGTTATCTGAGGTGCTTGTGTTATCTAAGGTGCTTGTGTTATCTGAGGTACTTGTGTTATGAGGGGCTTGTGTTATCTGAGGTGCTTGTGTTATCTGAGTGGCTTGTGTTATCTGAGGTGCTTGTGTTATCTGAGGTGCTTGTTATCTGAGGTGCTTGTGTTATTTGAGGGGCTTGTGTTATCTGAGGTGCTTGTGTTATCTGAGGTGCTTGTGTTATCTGAGGTGCTTGTGTTATCTGAGGTGCTTGTTATCTGAGGTGCTTGTTATTTGAGGGGCTTGTGTTATCTGAGGTGCTTGTGTTATCTGAGGGGCTTGTGTTATCTGAGGTGCTTGTGTTATCTGAGGTACTTGTGTTATCTGAGGGGCTTGTGTTATCTGAGGTGCTTGTGTTATCTGAGGTGCTTGTTATCTGAGGGGCTTGTTATCTGAGGGGCTTGTTATCTGAGGGGCTTGTGTTATCTGAGGTGCTTGTGTTATCTGAGGTGCTTGTGTTATCTAAGGTGCTTGTGTTATCTGAGGTGCTTGTGTTATCTAAGGTGCTTGTGTTATCTAAGGTGCTTGTGTTATCTTAGGTACTTGTGTTATCTGAGGGGCTTGTGTTATCTGAGGTGCTTGTGTTATCTGAGGGGTTTGTGTTATCTGAGTTACTTGTGTTATCTGAGGTACTTGTGTTATCTGAGGGGCTTGTGTTATCTGAGGTGCTTGTGTTATCTGAGGTACTTGTGTTATCTGAGGGGCTTGTGTTATCTAAGGTGCTTGTGTTATCTGAGGTACTTGTGTTATCTGAGGGGCTTGTGTTATCTGAGGTGTTTGTGTTACCTGAGGTGCTTGTGTTATCTGAGGTGCTTGTGTTACCTGAGGTGCTTGTGTTATCTGAGGTGCTTGTGTTATCTGAGGTGCTTGTTATCTGAGGTGCTTGTGTTATCTGAGGGGCTTGTTATCTGAGGGGCTTGTGTTATCTGAGGTGCTTGTGTTATCTGAGGTGCTTGTGTTATCTGAGGGGCTTGTGTTATCTGAGGTACTTGTGTTATCTGAGGTACTTGTGTTATCTGAGGGGCTTGTGTTATCTGAGGTGCTTGTGTTATCTGAGGGGCTTGTGTTATCTAAGGTGCTTGTGTTATCTGAGGTGCTTGTGTTATCTGAGGGGCTTGTTATCTGAGGGGCTTGTGTTATCTGAGGTGCTTGTGTTATCTGAGGTGCTTGTGTTATCTAAGGTGCTTGTGTTATCTGAGGTGCTTGTGTTATCTAAGGTGCTTGTGTTATCTAAGGTGCTTGTGTTATCTAAGGTGCTTGTGTTATCTTAGGTACTTGTGTTATCTGAGGGGCTTGTGTTATCTGAGGTGCTTGTGTTATCTGAGGGGCTTGTGTTATCTGATGTACTTGTGTTATCTGAGGTACTTGTGTTATCTGAGGGGCTTGTGTTATCTGAGGTACTTGTGTTATCTGAGGGGCTTGTGTTATCTAAGGTGCTTGTGTTATCTGAGGTACTTGTGTTATCTGAGGGGCTTGTGTTATCTGAGGTGCTTGTGTTACCTGAGGTGCTTGTGTTATCTGAGGTGCTTGTGTTACCTGAGGTGCTTGTGTTTTCTGAGGTACTTGTGTTATCTGAGGTACTTGTGTTATCTGAGGTACTTGTGTTATCTGAGGTACTTGTGTTATCTGAGGTGCTTGTGTTATCTGAGGGTCTTGTGTTATCTGAGGGACTTGTGTTATCTGAGGTGTTTGTGTTATCTGAGGTGCTTGTGTTATCTGAGGTGCTTGTATTATCTGAGGTGCTTGTGTTATCTGAGGTGCTTGTGTTTTCTGAGGTACTTGTGTTATCTGAGGTACTTGTGTTAACTGAGGTGCTTGTGTTATCTGAGGTGCTTGTGTTATCTGAGGTGCTTGTGTTATCTGAGGTGCTTGTGTTATCTGAGGTGTTTGTGTTATCTGAGGTGCTTGTGTTATCTGAGGTGCTTGTGTTATCTGAGGTGCTTTTGTTATCTGAGGTGCTTGTGTTATCTGAGGTGCTTGTGTTATCTGAGGTGCTTGTGTTATCTGAGGTGTTTGTGTTATCTGAGGTACTTGTGTTAACTGAGGTGCTTGTGTTATCTGAGGTACTTGTGTTATCTGAGGTGCTTGTGTTATCTGAGGTGTTTGTGTTATCTGAGGTACTTGTGTTAACTGAGGTGCTTTTGTTATCTGAGGTACTTGTGTTATGAGGTGCTTGTGTTATCTGAGGTGCTTGTGTTATCTGAGGTGCTTGTGTTATCTGAGGTGCTTGTGTTATCTGAGGTGCTTGTGTTATCTGAGGTGCTTGTGTTATCTGAGGTTCTTGTGTTATCTGAGGTGCTTGTGTTATCTAAGGTACTTGTGTTATCTGAGATACTTGTGTTATCTGAGGTACTTGTGTTATCTGAGGTGCTTGTGTTATCTGAGGTGCTTGTGTTATCTGAGGTGCTTGTGTTATCTGAGGTGCTTGTGTTATCTGAGGTGTTTGTGTTGTCTGAGGTGCTTGTGTTATCTGAGGTGCTTGTGTTATCTGAGGTGCTTGTGTTATCTGAGGTGTTTGTGTTATCTGAGGTGCTTGTGTTATCTGAGGTGTTTGTGTTATCTGAGGTGTTTGTGTTATCTGAGGTGCTTGTGTTATCTGAGGTGCTTGTGTTATCTGAGGTGCTTGTGTTATCTGAGGTGCATGTGTTATCTGAGGTGCTTGTGTTATCTGAGGTGCTTGTGTTATCTGAGGTGCTTGTGTTATCTGAGGTGCTTGTGTTATCTGAGGGGCTTGTGTTATCTGAGGGTCTTGTGTTATCTGAGGGTCTTGTGTTATCTGAGGGACTTGTGTTATCTGAGGTGCTTGTGTTATCTGAGGTGCTTGTGTTATCTAAGGTACTTGTGTTATCTGAGGTACTTGTGTTATCTGAGGTGCTTGTGTTATCTGAGGTGCTTGTGTTATCTGAGGTACTTGTGTTATCTGAGGTACTTGTGTTATCTGAGGTGCTTGTGTTATCTGAGGTGCTTGTGTTATCTGAGGTGCTTGTGTTATCTGAGGTGCTTGTGTTATCTGAGGTGCTTGTGTTATCTGAGGTGCTTGTGTTATCTGAGGTGTTTGTGTTATCTAATGCACGTCTCGTGTGATTTTTTTTACGTTTATCCGATCAAACTGCGTGATAGGGGTAGAAGTAAAACCGCCGTTACTAACAACAGTAACATAGTAACGTCATCGTTACTACTAGCACTAACAGTGATGCCTTCGTTACCACTACCACCAGCATACTATGCTAACATGGCTGAGAATTCTGTACGTTACATTAGTTGACTGTTATGTTATTGTTGGTTATTCGTGATTAGTTCAGGCCATAGTATTGTACGTTATTACTGACAGGTTCCACCCATGGTATCGTGTATTAGTTGTCATTTGTTCCAGACATGGTATCGTGTATTAGTTGTCATTTGTTCCAGACATGGTATCGTGTATTAGTTGTCATTTGTTCCAGACATGGTATTGTTTGTTAGTTGTGAATTGTTAGCCATAGTACTGTTGGGTGTGAATTGTTTTAACCATGGTATTGTAGGTTATGAACTGTTCCAATTATGGTACTGTATTTTTAGCCATGATATTGTGAGTTAGTTGTAAATTGTTCCAACCATGGTTAGTTATGAATTGTTTCAGCTATGGTATTGTTGGTTGTGAAATATACCAGCCATGGTAATGTGGGTTAGCTGTGAATTGTACCAGTCATGGTATTGTGGGTTCTCAAATATTACAGTCATAGTACTCTGGGTTAGTTTTCAAATATTCTCCCTATGGTATTATGAGTCAGTCCTCTATATACTGTATATATCTCATATTGTATCTCTCTCTCTCTCTCTCTCTCTCGTGGACTCAGAAGCAGAAAATAGTCATGAATATACTCGCCTATGATTATTTCTTCTGTTGTTCCTGACAAACAAAGTTAGTATATCTGAAGTCTGGACCACTGATGTCTGGACCACTGATGTCTGGACCACTGGAGTGTGTCTACACCACCACTAGAGTTGAAGAGGAGGAGGGTGCTAATCCATGAAGCTGAGCCCCTGGAGTTGGAGTTAAGGAGATGGAGAAGAGGATGTTGCTCCTTCATGGGTCTGACCAACACAACTCTCTCCACACTGGCCCGCCTCCAAACCCCTGACGTCTGGCTTCCCAAGCCAACCCAGTCACAAAAGGAGTCCATCCCTAATCCTCTAGGCCAGTCCATGATGTAGTAACCAATAAATATCTGTTGTCCACGCAAACATACATACATACATATATATATATATATATATATATATATATATATATATATATATATATATATATATATATATATATATATATATGTGTGTGTGTGTGTGTGTGTGTGTGTCGTGCCTAATAGGTAAAACTTGCGATTTTGGCTTAATTAGCGACGCTTTTCGTGCCGAATAAAGAAAACGAAAATTTGTGTATGCAATAATTTCGCAAAAAATCATTCTGAACCTAACGAAAAAAATATGTATTTCATTGTTTCTTTATTACTAAATTAGTGTAAACTTATCTAAAATATATTAACTTGGATTATGCTAAATTAAATTGCGCTTGTTATAATAAGGTTAGGTAAGTTTTTTAAGGTTCTTTTGGTACAAAAGTATTAATTTTTATATTAGCATCAATGAAAAAAAAAATCTTTAAACGTATAAAAGAAAATTTTGGGAAGAACTTAATTTTAAATGAGTTCTTGACAATTGACCAGTTTTACCTATTCGGCACGACATATATATATATATATATATATATATATATATATATATATATATAGTTTATTATGAATTTTTTATCTATATTGTACTTATAATGAATAAAATTCACAATACCGTGAAACTTTGCACGACGTTTCGGTGCGATATGAACCATTATCTTGTCACGTGCTTTTTTAATAATGGGCTGAAAAAAGGACCGAAACGTCGTTGAATATTTGCTCTCTGAAGTGTGGAGTGTTGTGCTTATAAGAGTAAGTGGGATGAAATGTTATAGATTCTGTTATGGTGGATTATATTATTGAGAATGATAGAACTGCAATTATAGACACGTACTTGATGTTCCTTTGTTTGCTTTCAGCTTGTGAGATCGAATTCTCCACATCTTATAACACAGGCGAGTATTATCTCCGTGATGAGAGTATTCAAGTCTATCCTGATATTATCTCTCTGCTTATCTCCCTCCATCCCTGCTTGTGTGCCTCCCTTGCTGCTTGTATCCTTCTCCCTTGCCTGTGTGTATCCCTTCTTAGCTTTCTCCCTCCCTCCTTGCCTCTATTCCTCCCTTCCTGACTGTCTTCGTTCACCCTTCTCTAATTTCTTTTCACATTTTTCCCATTGCCTGCTTCCCTACATGTCTACCAGCCTCCCTATATGTCTACAAGCCTCCCTGTAAGTCTACTAGCCTGCCTCTATATCTACCTGGCGCTGCCTTTCTCTCTCCCTACCTGCCTGCCTTCCTCCTCGTCACTATTCCGGAAACGTTACTTAACTCCAGCCAGTCTACCTACCTACCTTCCTCCTTGCTTCCCTCCCTCTACCTACCTACCGTCTCTCTCTCTCTCAGCCTCTTTATGTATCGTCTCTCTATCTCCCTACTATTTCCTTGTATCCTTGTCTCCCTCTCTGCCTGTCAACTTGTTGCCTCCTTGTCTGTCTCCATGGCTGTCTGCTTTCTGTCTCCCTGTCTGCTTGCCTGCCTGCCGTGGACAGCTGGGTTATAGTGTCCATAATTAATTGAATTTATACATGTGATTCAAGGATTATTTGGTTAATGTTGTCGTGTGTAATGTAAACAAGTGAACACGTACACACACACACACACACACACACACACACACACACACACACACACACTGCTCAGTAACACCTGGGAGAGAGAGAGAGAGAGTGACCAGTTTGATAAATGAGGTATTACATAATTACTCTGATAATTACTTAAAAAGAGTGACTATTTAATTGGAAATTTTAAAAAAGAAATAATTTAAAAGGCTTGAGGTTGAAACTACAAATAAATGATCAGTAGAAATCATAAACGAAATGTGTGTGTACACACACACACACACACACACACACAGTGTGCACAAAAAAACACTCCCTGATTTCAAACAGGTATAACATGCAACTTTATTGCAATAATCTTTCACAGTTAGTAGCTGCAGATGCAGGATGTCATTCGGTTTCATGTGGTAGAGTGTTTTTATGAACACACTGTCTATATATATATATATATATATATATATATATATATATATATATATATATATATAATATATATATATATAACCATATCTTAAGAACTGTCAAACATCAGATAAATATCGGTAATTAGAAAACAAAAAAAAGCAAGAAACTCTACCGAGAGTTCTTTATTACACGAGGGAAAAGTTGTCTTTAGTGGTGTAAAGAGAGAGACTACTTGGGCCAGCTCGATGGTATTGGATCCACTTGTGTTATCCAATACCATGCCATCAACATTCAGTTTTGCAGTTCCACTTTTATGGCTGCCAGTGTTGCCCCTCAAAAACACCGTCTTCTCTACAGATATTATAAAATCCACAATATTCCAGGCTGTATGTAATTTAAAGAGGTTTTCGGCCCACGAAAAAGTTTTAAGAGCCTCCAGGAATATCAACATTGTTATTTATGATATTACTGAGGTATCTGGTATTGATTTTCGTATAGCATTAATTCGTTAAACAGCGTAGGACCTAACACACAGCCCTGAGGAGTGCCAAGATGCGCCATTTTAGCTTCACTGAAACACTGCAAAGTATAGTTTCGGTCGGTTCTGAGATATTAAAGAATTTTCGGTCCATTCTGAACCATTAAAAAAACTTCAGTCCATTCTGAACTATCATAAAGAAGTTTCTATCCATCCTGGTCCATTATTGAGAAGTTTCAGTCCATCCTGGTCCATCATAAAGAAGTTTCAGTCCATCCTGGTCCATTATAGAGAAGTTTCGGCCCGTCCTGGTCCATTATAAAGAAGTTTTGGTCTTATTGGACCATGAAAAAGTTTTGCTTAATACTACAACCCAGGAGTCCCAATGGCCTGTTATCCTGGGTGTAAAGGGAGCAAAATAAACACAGCAGAAAACTTTTGACTTACATTATCCTTCACCAATTTAGAACAGAAGTATGTACACTATATACACTATGTACAGTGATAGGTATTAGTGCACTCCACGGTAAGCAAGGCAGAATAGAAGCCACTAGAGAGCAGACCGTGCTTCAACCAGCTCTAGAATGGGAATGACAAGGGCAGACAGGAGAGTGGTACCCACATCACCTCTGCGATTGCCAAAACCATCTTCTCACTGGCTGGAACCTGGGTACTGATTGAACGACGGGGCCCCATCGTCAACCCTCAGTCACCTGGTTCGCTGGTTGGGGGAGATAGCCTGTCAATGAGGGTGTGTACATGCGCCGAATAAAGGTTACGTACTCTTTGCATGCCACACTTCATCTTGAACCATTGTGGAATTATGGGTTATTAGAGAATTGTTCCAACCATGGAATTGTGGTTTGTGAACTGTTCCTTTCAGAGTATGGTGTGGGTTGTGGGTTATTCGTAAATTGTTCCAGCCACGATATTGTGGAACTGTTGCTTATTTGTAAACAATTCCAGCCACGATATTGTGGAGTTGCGGGTTATTTGTGAATTGTTTAAGCCATATTTTGGAATTGGGAATTTTCTGTGATTTGTTTCATCCAGATTACTGGGATGTGAATTGTTGCAATAATGGTATTATGGAACTGTGGGTTACTTGTGTATTATAGCAACCAGGGTATTGTGGAATTGTAGGTCAGTTTTGTATTGTCACAGCCAGGGTATTGTAGATTTGTGGGTTATTTGTGATTTTTTCCAACCGGGGTATTGTGCTTCTTATGTCTCAAGCGAGAATTGTTTTTCAAGAGTACATAAATTACTTCTTAAAATAAGGGGCAGTAAAGATGATTTATCACAGTTAAGAAGAGAATTATAACTTGAGTAAATAATCATCACATTCGGTCCTATAATCATAATTAGTCGTAAAACTGGGTCCCAGGACCACGGTCAGTCATTACTGACGGTCTCGTGTCCAAAATCGAACATCACTACTGGTTTTATGACCAAAATCAGTAGTCACGCTCGGTTCCAGGACCAAATGTAATCTACCACTCGGTTCCAGGACCGAAAGTAATTTCCCTCCCTGGTCACCGGACCGAAAGCTCCACTGAGCGGATCATCTTATGACCTAAGACTCAGGCCAGAAGAAATGTTACCTAATTATTTTATTATTATTCGTTATTTGTATTATCATTAATAATAATTAAAATAAAAACAATAATAACAGTAAAAGTCATATTAAAAATATAATTATTATATTTACGGGAAAACACTAAACTCGTAGGGGGGTTATACAGTGGGGAATGGGAGGTAATCAAGTTTGATCAGAGGAAGAGGAGGTTTGCCCTCCACTCTTGAGATCAAGCGCCCTTCATCGAGGAACAAAACACAGGGGCAAATGTCAACACCAGCGTGGGCCGCCAGCACTAACAGCTTGGGTGATCAGACGGTCTCATTCCAGCAAGTGTAGAGCGGCTCTGGAGAGCAATCACGGGTAAGACACAGGTAAAGAGCGCAGGGTGGACTTAAAATGAGCCGACAACCAGTAATTTAGGTGGGACGCGATCCGCCCCTTCTGATCCCTGTCGACCAAAACATTAGCTACAATGAATCCAGTACGTGTGTGTGTGGGGGGGGGAGGGGGGAAGGGTGATCCTGGTGTGGCAGGGAGGGAGGCAGAAAGAAGGAGGGAGGCGTAGGGAGAGGGAGGAGACGTATGGAGGTCAGAGGGATATTTTTCTCTTTTATTTTTATTTAACAAAATTGGATACGTCAGCAGCCTGTTACTGTCCTGTTCTATTATATAATAATATCTTTATTTACTACAAGTACATGTACAAGGTATACAGTCCTAGCTGACATCAATGACATACTACTATATAGGAAGTCGCTTGTTATGCTGAGCATTTCGGGCAAATTAGGTCAGTTTTGTCCCAGGATGCGACCCACACCAGTCGACTAACACCCAGGTACCCATTTTAGACTGATGGGTGAACATGGACAACAGGTGTCTTATGGAAACACGTCCGTAATGTTTTCCAGCCGTACCGGAGGAGATTCGATCTCCAGACCTCAGTGTGTGAGGTGAATGTGCAAGTGATCCAGCTTACGTAGTTGAAACTGACACTATGTTTCCTTATCATATTCTAAGTCACTCACTCTGACTTATGGGTTATCCTCGGTAATGTACACGTATGTTACCATAGCAGGATTCGAACCTACATACAGCTGTGTGGATAAAGCGCTGTGTATTTTGATGCAGAGTTTGCAGGTTAGTCTTGCTGTGGACTGAGACATAATGTAAATAATTTCGCCCGTCGAATTGTGAAATATATGTTACTATGTATGTTTTTTTGTACTTATGTGTACCTGTACCAAAATAGACTTACTTATGCGAAGGGAGAACGAGTAGTAGGCAGAGAAAGGCACGGGGGTGGGGAGAGGAGAGGTGTAGAGGAAGGTAGAGGGAGGAGGAAGCTCGGGGGGTGTAGAAAGGGAAAGGGATAGGTGGGATGGGTTAGGGGAGGGGAGGGCGCTAATCCCTCTCCACGGCTCTGATCCCCAGCCTTGTGTTGACGGGGAGGATAAGGAGGAGGAAATGGAGAAGGAGGGGTGGAGGAAATGGAGGAGGAGGGTTGGAGGCTAAGAAGTTGGAAAAGCGGAAAAAAAGGAGGCGGAGGAGGGTGGAAGAAATGAGGGTATGGTTTGTGAAAGAGAAAGAAGGAAGGGAAATACTGATGAAAATACCTGAGTACAAGGGAGACAGCAGACGACTCTGCTAACAACAATCTACTTCCACCTAGAATAAAGACCATCGTGTATTATCTAGGTGTATAAATCATGGATAGAAAAGCAGGTGGAAGAGGAGGAAGAGAGAGAAGGAAGAAGAGGAGACGAATGAACTTGTGAACTACAGAGGTTGAGAATGACAAGGTATGCACACTGATAGGTGTGTGTGTGTGTATATATATATATATATATATATATATATATATATATATATATATATATATATATATATATATATATATATATATATATATATATATATATATATATATATATATGGCAGAGAGCATTTATAATTCCTTTGTATAAAGGCAAAGGGGATAAAAAAGAGTGTAAAAATTATAGAGGAATAAGTCTGTTGAGTATACCTGGTGAAGTGTATGGTACAGTTATTATTAAAAGAATTAAGAACAAGACGGAGAGTAGGAGAGCAGATGAACAAGAAGGCTTTAGGAAGGGTAGGGGGTGTGTAGACCAAGTGTTTGCAGTGAAACATATAGGTGAACAGTAGATAAGGGTAAAGAGGTTTTTGTGGCATTTATGGATTTGGAAAAGGTGTATGATAGGGTGGATAGGTAGGTTATTGAAAGTGGTGAAAAGTTTTTACGAGGATAGTAAGGCTCAGGTTAGAGTATGTAGCAGAGAGGGAGATTATTTTCCAGTAAAAGTAGGCCTTAGACAGGGATGTGTGATGTCACCATGGTTGTTCAACATATTTATATATGGAGTTGTAAGAGAAGTGAATGCTCGGGTGTTGGTAAGAGGTGTGGGGTTAAAAGATAAAGAATCTAACACAACGTGGGAGTTGTCACAGTTGCTCTTTGCTGATAACACTGTGCTTTTGGGAGATTCTGAAGAGAAGTTGCAGATGTTGGATGATGAGTTTGGTAGGGTATGTAAAAGAGGGATATTAAAAGTGAATATAGGAAAGAGTAGGGTGATGAGGATAAAAAACTTAGGCAACGGAAGATTGGATATCAGATTGGAGGGAGAGAGTATGGGGAGGTGAATGTGTTCAGATATTTGGGAGTGGACGTGTCAGCAGATGGGTCTATGAAGGATTAGGTGAATCATAGAATTGACGAGGGGAAAAAGGTGAGTGGTGCACTAAGGAGTCTGTGGAGACAAAGAACTTTGTCTATGAAAGCAAAGAGAGGAATGTATGAGAGTATATTTATACCAACGCTCTTGTATGGGTGTTAGACATGGGATGTGAATGTTGCAACAAGGAGAAGGCTGGAGGCAGTGCAGTTGTCATGACTGAGGGCAATGTGTGGTGTGAATATAATCCAGAGAATCCGTAGTTTGGAGATTAGGAGGAGGTGTGAGATTACCAAAACTATTATCCAGAGGGCCGAGGAGGGGTTATTGAGATGGTTTGGACATATAGAGAGGGTGGAACGAAATAGAATGACTTCGAGTGTACAAATTTGTAGTGGAGGGAAGACGGGGTAGGGGTCGGCCTAGGAAAGATTGGAGGGAGGGGATAAAGGAGGTTTTGTGTGAGAGGGGTTTGGACTTCCAGCAAGTGTGTTAGCGTATTAGATAGGAGCGAATGGAGACAAATGGTTTTTAGGACTTGACGTGCTGTTGGAGTGTAAGCAATGTAACAATTATGATGGGATTCAGGGAAACCGGCAGGCCGGACTTGATTCCTGGAGATGGGAAGTACAGTGCCGGCACTCTGAAGGAGTGTTAATGTTGCAGTTTTATAACTATAGTGTAAGCATGCCTCTGGCAAGACAAGGATGGAGTGAATGATGAGTTTTTTTCCTCGGGGCCACCCTGCCTTGGTGGGAAACGGCCTTATCTTTGGTATTAAAGTATCCTTGATAGTGAACAAGAGGTCACCGCCCCCACGACCCTGTTGCAGACCAGGCCTCCTGGTTGCTTGCTTGATCAATCAAGCTGTTGGTGCCAGCCGTCTGCAGTCCAACGTGTGCAACACCTGATAATGAAGTGTTTCGAATAATCTAAAGAGTTTCCTCTTGAGGACATCCAAGGGTTTGTTGATGATCACTTTTATGCATGAAGAGAGGGTGCTGAAGTGTCGTGGTCCCTTAACATTCACTGAGTTCTCTGTACTCATTGCTCTGTACTCTGTACTCATTTCGGCTTGCGGATTTGGCATCAATCCTTCCAGTAGATTATAATGTATCTTTCTCGCTTACGTTCTGAGAAGTACAGTTATAGGGACTTCAAGCACTCCCAGTTATTTAGACGCTTGACTGATTTTGTACGAACTATAAAGATTCTCTGTACATTTTCCAGCTCAACAAATTCGCCTGCCTTGAAGAGGACCGTTAGTACACAGCAATATTTTAGCCAAGAGAGAACGAGTGACCTTCAGAGTGTCATCATTGGCTTGGAATCTTTTGTTTGAAAATTCTAGTTATCCAACCTTTCACTTTTCTTGCAGTTGCGATAACCTTAGATATACCTAGAGCCCGGCCATGGGCCAGGTTCGTCTGGTGCTAGCCTTGTCAATCAGGCTGTTGCTGCTGGAGGCCCGCTACCCCACATAACCATCACAGCCTAATTCATCTGGCACCTGGTGAAGATACTTGTCCAGTTTTCTCTTGAAGACTTCTACACTTGCCCCAGCAGTGTTTCTGATATCTTCTGGTAAGATGTTTAATAATTTGGGGCCACGGATGTTGATACAGTGTACCTAACTGTACCAACCATAACATTGTTCTACTTCTTGAACGTGAGATCTTCTGATATAATCACTTCCAGGTCTTTCACATTTGACTTAAGTTCTGTTAAGTAGTTTAAGTTTGTCTTGTACTCTGATCTAATTTTTATTCCCTCCATTCTTCCATGACGTAGTAACTGAAATTTGTCCTCATTGACCATCATATTGTTGTCAGTGGCCCACTGGAGGTCTTGTTTATATTAGCTTGGTGACTGACTGTATCTTCAGTGGATACCACTCTCATGCATATACTAGTATCATCTTAAAGGATGATACAGTGCTATGATTTACGTCCCTGTCTATGTAGTTGTTATCCCGTAAAAGTAACAACTGGAAGCTTGAATCGTCGGACATGTAATAAACTTTATTTAGGAAATTAAATTGAACTTTTATGTGAGAAAATTTAGACTAAAGGAACGACAGACTATGAAGCTTTACATTAGATCACTGAAAAAAATAACTGAAATTTATAAAATGTATTAGTGGTAAGGTAGGTCGTTGGGACTTGGAGAATATAAGTAATTTAACGTCTCTGTTGTATCAAGCGTTGGAGGTTATGAACCCTTTTTAATAATACTAAAATAAGTTATTTTAGGGATAAGAGCGTGTATATATATAAATATATATATATATATATATATATATATATATATATATATATATATATATATATATATATATATATATATATATATATATATATATATATATATACGCTCTTATCTTTTTTTTTTGGGGGGGGGAGTGGGGGGGAGCGTTCTTATCAAGAGAAAACTTTGCGACCTTCGCTGTTAAATTAAAGGTTCTTTTAAATCTTTACGTAACCCAGGTTGATTTCTATCTTGTATTTGCAAACTATGGCTGTTTCTCTCTCAGTTTTCTCTTTTTTGTGTCTGTTTACAAGACCCAAAATTGCGCTCCAGTAGATTAAGTTATTTTAGTACCGAAGGATTAAATACTTAAAATGGTTTTAAATAATAAAACGTATTCGCTTGTATTAAACTCTCGGTTTAAAGATAATTGGATATTGTTTTATAGGTTTAGAGAAAAATATGGCTTCTTTTGTTTTTAATGATGATCCTAAAAAGCAGATTGAACCACGACACAAATACAAACAAATCTAATTATGACACACAAAAATTAACAAATTAACTAACACACACAAAACAGATCTAATCACGACACACAAACAATTCTAACCACGACCCACACATAAAAGAACAAATGTAATCACGACACACACACACAGAAAAATCTAACTGACACAAAATAATCTTACCACGATACACAAAAAACAAACAAATCTAACTACTACACACAAAAAAAGTTCAACCACGACACACAAAAACAAAAATAACCACAACACATACAAAACAAACAGATCTAACCACGACAGGCAAAAACAAACATGTTAGGCAAAAGGACACAAGTGCAACTAATGTTACATTTTATTGTGGCAACGTTTCGCTCTCCAGGAGCTTTATCAAGCTGTTACCATGGTAACGGCTTGACAACATACTGCTGGTAATTGTACCAAACATTAACACAAAAACAAACAGATCTAACCGCGACACACAAACAAATAAATCTAACCATGACACAAAAAAATTTAATCGTGACACAAAAAAAAAATAAATATATCGATGCACAAAAAAGGAGAAAAAATAATGGATGGAAATTAAGGAAGAAATTAGTGAAAAGGAGGAATAGAAGGAGGAAGACCATAAAGGATAAAGACTAGAGAGAAAGATAAGTGATAAATTCTTTAACTAGACATTACGAAGATTTTCCAGTGGATTTCAGGAAGTGAAAGACGCGAGGAGAGAGTGTGAGGAGGAGGAAGAGGAGGAGAAAGAGGAAGAGGAGGAGGAGGAGGAAAAGGAGGAGGAGGAGGAGGAGGAAGAGGAGGAAGAGGAGGAGGAAGAACAGGAGGAACAGGAAGAGGAGGAGGAACAGGAGGAGGAAAATGAAGAACAGGAAAAAGTAGAAGAAAGAGGAAGAAGAAAAGAATGAAAAGAGAAGAAGGAATGGGAGGAAAAAGAAGTGTGCTTGTGTTTGTGTGTGTGTGTGTATGTACTCACCTAGTTGTACACACCTAGTTGAGGTTGCAGGGGTCGAGTCCGAGCTCCTGGCCCCGCCTCTTCACTGATCGCTACTAGGTCACTCTCCCTGAACCGTTAACTTTATCATACCTCTGCTTAAAGCTATGTATGGTTCCTGCCTCCACTACATCGCTTCCCAAACTATTCCACTTACTGACTACTCTGTGGCTGAAGAAATACTTCCTAACATCCCTGTGACTCATCTGTGTCTTCAACTTCCAACTGTGTCCCCTTGTTACTGTGTCCAGTCTCTGGAACATCCTGTCTTTGTCCACCTTGTCAATTCCTCTCAGTATTTTGTATGTCGTTATCATGTCTTCCCCTATCTCTCCTGTCCTCCAGTGTCGTCAGGTCGATTTCCCTTAACCTCTCCTCGTAGGACATACCTCTTAGCTCTGGGACTAGTCTTGTTGCAAACCTTTGCACTTTCTCTAGTTTCTTTACGTGCTTGGCTAGGTGTGGGTTCCAAACTGGTGCCGCATACTCCAATAGGGGCCTAACGTACACAGTGTACAGGGTCCTGAACGATTCCTTATTAAGATGTCGGAATGCTGTTCTGAGGTTTGCTAGGCGCCCATATGCTGCAGCAGTTATTTGGTTGATGTGCTCTTCAGGAGATGTGCCTGGTGTTATACTCACCCCAAGATGTTTCTCCTTGAGTGAGGTTTGTAGTCTCTGACCCCTAGACTGTACTCCGTCTGCGGTCTTCTTTGCCCTTCCCCAATATTCATGACTTTGCACTTGGTGGGATTTAATTCCAGGAGCCAATTGCTGGACCAGGTCTGCAGCCTGTCCAGATCACTTTGTAGTTCTGCCTGGTCTTCGATCGAATGAATTCTTCATCAACTTCACGTCATCTGCAAACAGGGACACCTCGGTGTGTGTGTATGTGTGTGTGTGCGTGCGTGTGTGTGTGTGTGTGTGTGTGTGTGTGTGTGTGTGTGTGTGTGTGTGTGTGTGTGTGTGTGTGTGTGTGTGTGTGTGTGTGTGTGTGTACTCACCTAATTGTGGTTGCAGGGGTCGAGACTCAGCTCCTGGCCCCGCCTCTTCACTGATCGCTACTAGGTCCTCTCTCTCTCTGCTTCCTGAGCTGTATCATACCTCTTCTTAAAACTATGTATGGTTCCTGCCTCCACTACTTCACTTGCTAGGCTATTCCACTTCCTGACAACTCTATGACTGAAGAAATACTTCCTAACGTCCCTGTGACTCGTCTGAGTCTTCAGCTTCCAGTTGTGACCCCTTGTCCCTGTGTCCCCTCTGTGGAACATCCTATCTCTGTCCACCTTGTCTATTCCCCGCAGTATCTTGTATGTCGTTATCATGTCTCCCCTGACCCTTCTGTCCTCCAGTGTCGTCAGTCCGATCTCCCTCAACCTTTCCTCGTACGACATTCCCCTGAGCTCTGGGACTAGCCTTGTTGCAAACCTTTGTACCTTCTCTAACTTCTTGACGTGCTTGACCAGGTGTGGGTTCCAAACTGGTGCTGCATTCTCCAGTATGGGCCTAACATACACAGTGTACAGTGTCTTGAACGATTCCTTATTAAGGTATCGGAACGCTATTCTCAGGTTTGCCAGGCGCCCGTATGCTGCAGCAGTTATTTGGTTAATGTGTCCCTCCGGTGATGTGCTCGGTGTTATGGTCACCCCAAGGTCTTTCTCCCTGAGTGAGGTCTGTAGTCTTTGTCCACCTAGCCTATACTCTGTCTGCGGTCTTCTTTGCCCCTCCACAATCTTCATGACTGCATTTGGCTGGATTGAATTCGAGAAGCCAGTTACTGGACCACATGTCCAGCCTGTCCAGGTCTCTTTGCAGTCCTGCCTCATCCTCATCCGATTTAATTCTTCTCATCAACTTCACATCATCTGCGAATAGGGACACTTCAGAGTCTATTCCTTCCATCATGTCGTTCACATATATCAAAAATAGCACTGGTCCTAGCACTGACCCCTGTGGGACCCCGCTCGTCACAGGCGCCCACTGTGATACCTCTTCACGTACCATGACTCGTTGCTGCCTCCCTGTCAGGTATTCCCTCATCCATTGCAGTGCCCTCCCTGTTACATGCGCCTGATCCTCCAGCTTCTGCACTAATCTCTTGTGGGGAACTGTGTCAAAGGCCTTCCTGCAGTCTAGGAAAACGCAATCTACCCACCCCTCTCTCTCGTGTCTTACTTCTGTATGTATGTGTGTGTGTGTGTGTGTGTGTGTGTGTGTGTGTGTGTGTGTGTGTGTGTGTGTGTGTGTGTGTGTGTGTGTGTGAGAGAGAGAGAGAGAGAGAGAGATCCTTAGCCTAACCTTGTTAAATCCTGTGTAACAGAGAGAGAGAGAGAGAGAGAGAGAGAGAGACAGAGACAGAGACAGAGAGAGAGAGAGAGAGAGAGAGAGAGAGAGAGAGAGAGAGAGAGAGACAGAGAGAGAGAGAGAGAGGCAGGGAGGAGAGGGTAAGGGGAACATCATGTAGTGATAAGAATCAGTAAGGGTGGAACAGTAGAGGGTTGGGTGAGGGAGGGAGGGGCTGTCAACAGATGGGGGGGGCTGTCAAAAGGGGGGAGGGGTTGTCAACAGATGGGGGTGGTGTTATCAGCTAATGACCCCTCGGCAGGACCTGCTTACCCTATTCCCTATCTATCTCGTACCCTATTCACTACTTTCTTCCATCCTCTACCCCTCTCTGTCCTATTGACTATCCGTCCAGTCCACTATCCCCTCAATCTTGACTCCCCTCTCTCTATAGTAACCATTACCTGTCTATAGTTACTATTGCCCCTCTCTATAGTAACCATTACCCCTCTCTGTAGTATCAATGGCCTCTATGCAGTCCACAAACCCCTCTAGTCTATCCTCAACTACTGTCTATTCTTATCGTGAACACTAAGAATTGAAAATTAAAAGAACGACGATCAATTAAAATATAATTTAAAAACAGTCACTTGATATCCTATCCATACCCAGTGACGGTCTAGAGAGTGTGCCATTATCATCACCTTTTATGTACCGACTTTATAGAAATAAAGTTTATTTTACTTTAGATTCAAAATATATTAGACAAGTTTGTAAAAATTTATAAATATATTCCTAACTTGTCAATTAACTTAGTTCATCTTACGTGATCTTGTAGGAGACTCGGGTAAGTTCCAGGAATAATCTTCTTGGAATTCATGTAACTTGTAACTTCCAGGAGCTCACTGATTCACTGGCTCACACTGCCCAAGACGGCAGCCAGGGTGGTGCAGGACTCTTTCCATCAACGCGTTCATAAATGGTTTAAAAAACCGACAAATTGATAAAGGAGAGACTTGTGCAACATTTGGGTGTCTATTCTGGAAACGTTTCGCCAGCCAGTGGCTTCTTCGATGCAATATAGAGAGGAACGGTGGAAGATGAGGAAGAGTTTGAGGTAATCAATCCCTCGGCACTGCCGCTGGGATTCACCTTCAGAAATGCTCAGCTCTGCGTAAATTTATAGGTGAGAAAAATGATGCATCTAAATATTACATATTTATATAAAAGTATTTAAAACTTCTCTGATCTTGAAATGTACGAGACCAGGAATACTTGAATCAACTCTCGTCTTTAAGGTGGAACAAGAAAATAAGATGTCCACAGAGTAAGAATCAACAATAACTTGAAGAGAAATTAACGCAATTATGGACTGCATAATTCAGGCTATGTACTGACATTTACTCACATTGTGTCGGGGTGCCCATGTGGGTAGACCTCTGTATTTTTTTTTTTTTCAACAGACAGCGTTCCTGGCCGGGATACTTGAAACTTGCAGTGTGTTGAACATCTACAAGTGGCTACGATAACTATACTTACAGACAAATTATACATCTTGAGTCTCGTTCCGGATGATGTAGGCTCTAGTTAATCTTATTTGATCTTATAGGAGAATCGGGTAAGTTCTCCATTGTAGTGTGTCTTGTTCGGGACAAGTGACTGTGTGCAGATAGTGTCTTACTGGAAATGGTCGTTACTGATCTCACTACAGCGAGTACATACCTGGCCTTGCAAACATAAAGACCATATATTTACATTAGATCATTAATATAATACCAAACTAAGCTAGGAAGAGTTGCGCGTGAACCCATCAATGTAGGCGTGACTCCACTAACTACTGGAAATGCAACATCATTCTGACTGCATGCAAAACACAATCAACACGGCGCAGTGCACACACGACTGATAGCCGGGGCTAGTATCTCCGCTACCTCCCAGGGACTATTTTTGGAGACTCCTGAGGTATACTGCGATATATAATGTTTATGAATGTGACACAGTTCATATACCGTATAAAAACGGTATATAATACCGATAATACACAAACAACCCGCACACAGGAGAAAGAAACTTATGACGACGTTGCGGTCCGACTTGGACTGTTCACTAGTGACACACTAACACACGAAGGTGTGTTAGTATGTGGCAAGATCATAAAGAGACAGCTGTGCAACATCTGGGTGTCTGTATTCTGTACGCGTCTACAGAATAAATATACCCAGAAGTTGGACTTGATGTTCTGTTGGAGTGTTGGCAAAGTAACGCTTATGAAAGGATTCGGGAAAACCGGTTAGCATGACTTCAGTCCTACACTCTGAAGGAGTGGAGAGATGTTGCGTTTTCGAACTGTAGTATCTGCACGTTCAACAAGAGCGTCGTTCCTGGCGAACATCGCCGCTGTCAGCGCCACTGTGAAGCTCAGAAGGGCAGTCAATCTTTACTGGGATTTTCTTTTCCTCCAGAACTCTTTGATCTTGGTTGACTCTGTTCCCAAATTAACTGAAATGTCGTGTTTACATTTTTAAACCACCACCAGTTGACCTAAATTCCTCAGTAGGCACCTGCTGTGTCCTCACTTGCACCTGGTATGTAATCACTTGCACCTGCTATTTCTTCCTCTGACTCTGTACAATCTATCGGTAATCAATCTCTCCACCTGAAATTTTAATTAATGCCATGAATGTGTGTACTCACCTAATCGTGGTCGCATGGATCGATTCAGAGCTCCAGGTCCCGCCTCTTCACTAGTCGCTAGTACTCACCTAGTTGTGGTTGCAGGGGTCGATTCATAGCTCCTGGCCCCGCCTCTTCACTGGTCGCTACTGGGTCACTCTCCCTGAACCGTGAGCTTTATCATACCTCTGCTTAAAGCTATGTATGGATCCTGCCTCCACTACATCGATTCCCAAACTATTCCACTTCCTAACTACTCTGTGACTGAATAAATATTTCCTAACATCCCTGTAATTCATGTGTGTCTTCAACTTCCAACTGTGTCCCCTTGTTGCTGTGTCCCATCTCTGAACATTCTGCCTCTGTCCACCTTGTCAATTCCTCTCAGTATTTTATATGTCGTTATCACGTCACCCCTATCTCTCCTATCCTCCAGTGTCGTCAGGTCGATTTCCCTTAACCTCTCCTCGTAGGACATACCCCTTAGCTCTGGGACTAGTCTTGTTGCAAACCTTTGCACTTTCTCTAGTTTCTTTACGTGCTTGGCTAGGTGTGTGTTCCAAACTGGTGCCGCATACTCCAATATGGGCCTAACGTACACAGTGTACAGGGTCCTGAAGGATTCCTTATTAAGATGGCGGAATGATGTTCTTATGTTTGCTAGACGCCCATATGCTGCAGCAGTTATTTGGTTGATGTGCGCCTCAGGAGATGTGCCTGGTGTTATACATACCCCAAGATCTTTTTCCTTGAGTGAGGTTTGTAGTCTCTGGTCCACTAGACTGTACTCCGTCCGCTGTCTTCTTTGCCCTTCCCCAATCTTCAAGATTTTGCACTTGGTGGGGTTGAACTCCAGGAGTCAATTGCTGGACGAGGCCTGCAGCCACTCCAGATCTCTTTGTAGTTCTGCCTGGTCTTCGTCCGATTGAATTCTTCTCATCAACTTTTCATCATCTGCAAATAGGGACACTTCGGAGTGTATTCCTTGTCATGTCATTCACAAATACCAGAAACAGAACCGGTCCCAGGACTGACCCCTGTGGAACCCCACTCGTCACAGGCGCCCACTCTGACACCTCGCCGCGTACCATGACTCGCTACTGTCTTCCTGAAAGGTATTCCGTGATCCATTGTAGTGCCTTCCCTTTTATCCCTGTCTGGTCCTCCAGTTTTTGTACTAATATCTTGTGTGGAACTGTGTCAAACGCCTTCTTACAGTCCAAGAAAATGCAATCTACCAACCCCTCTCTCTCTTGTCTTACTGCTGTCACCCTGTCATAGACCTCCAGTAGGTTTGTGACATAGGATTTCCCATCCCTGAAACCGTGTTAGATGTTGTTGATAAGCTCATTTTTTTCTAGGTGTTCCACCACTCTTCTCCTGATACATGTCAGTGACACTGGTCTATAATTTAATGCTTTTTGTCTATCTCCTTTTTTAAAAATTGGGACTAGATTTGCTGTCTTCGATACCTCAGGTAATCTCCCTGTTTCGATAGATGTGTTGAATATTGTTAGGGGTACACATAGCGCCTCTGCACCTTCTCTTAGGACCCATGGAGAGATGTTATCCGGCCCCATCGCCTTTGAGGTGTTTAGATCGCTCAGCAGCTTCTTCACTCCTTATTCGGTTGTATGTATTGTGCCCAACACTTGGTGGTGTACCCCACCTCTCCGTCTTTCTGGAGTCCCTTCTGTCTCCTCTGTGAACACTTCTTTGAAATGTCATGTTGAGTTCCTCACATATTTCGTGGTCATTTCCTGTGATCTCTCCTCCTTCCTTAGCCTGATTACTTGGTCGCTGACTGTTGTTTTCCTCCTGATGTGGCTGTACAACAGCTTCGGGTCAGATTTGGCTTTAGCTGCTATGTCATTTTCATATTGTCGTTGGGCCTCCCTTCTTACCTGTGCATATTCATTCTGACTCTACGACTGCTTTTCTTATTCTCCTGGGTCCTGTGCCTTCTATACTTCTTCCCTCCCCTAGCACACTTGGTTTTGGCCTCCCTGCACCTTTGGGTGAACCATGGGCTCATCCTGGCTTTTTCATTATTCCTGTTTCCCTTTGGTACAAACCTCTCCTCAGCTTCCTTGCATATTGTCACGTATTCCATCATCTCGTTTACTGACTTCTCTGCCCCACTGAACCCCGTTCAAGAAGTTCTTCATTCCCGCGTAGTTCCCCTTCTTGTAGTTTGGCTTCATTTCTTCCGGCTCTTCCTGCTTCCCCCTCCACTTGTAACTCTACTGTGTATTCGAATCTTAAAACCACATGATCTCTGGCCCCAAGGGGTCTTTCATATGTGACGGCCTCAATATCTGCACTACTCAAGGTGAATACTAGGTCCAATCTTGCAGGTTCATCCTCTCCTCTCTCTCTTGTAGTGTCCCTTACGTGTTGGTACATGAAGTTTTCCAGTACCACCTCCATCATCTTAGCCCTCCATGTGTCTTGGCCCCCATGTGGCTCCAAGTTCTCCCAATCGGTTTCCTTGTGGTTAAGTCACCCATAATGAGCAGCTTTGCCCTGCATGCATGAGCTCTTCTTGCCACTTCAGCCAGTGTGTCAACCATCGCTTTATTACTCTCATCATACTCCTGCCTTGGCTTCCTGCTGTTCTGTGGTGGGTTATACATCACTGCAATTTCCACCTTGGGACCTCCAGACTGAAGCGTTCATACAATGTAATCTCTTCCTTCTCCACTGTCTCCTCTCTCCAGTTCATCAAAATCCCATCGGTTTTTGACCAGCAATGCCACTCCTCTACCCCCTCTGTTCCCTGTGTGTGTGTGTGTGTGTAGGCGATTATTGGTTAATTGGGCTGAAAGCCTATTGACACAAGAGGGTCAGTAAGGTTGCATGTCACCTGTTTACCACCAGTCAAAATACATTAAAAGCAAATTTGGGCGTATTTGGATTAAGCCAAACTAAGTGTATGTATACTGATTTTATGTATACTAAGTGTATGTATACTGATTGTATGTATACTAAGTTTATGTATACTGATTATATGCATACTACATGTATATAGTATATTGATTTTATGTATACTAAGTGTATGTATGCGGAGTGTATGTATATACAATATTCTAACACCTCATTTTTCCTATCTTAATCATTCGTTATTTTTTACCTCCTTATCTTAATTTAATCCTCGATTCTTACTATTTTTTCCCCTTCATTCCTGACCCCCATTCTTAATATTTTACCCACATTTTTAATGTTTTAACACTTATTAATATTATACCCTTTTTAATATTTCCATTTCACCTTTCACTCGCCCTATTCGTCACTTTTTCTCTAACTATTAATACCAATACCCCCTAGGAAATACCCACACTCATCTTACCTATTTACCTTCACTCTTCTTTTTAAATATATTTACCCATCCTGTTAGTACCTGTTTAGTTCATAAATTTACCAGTCTTATTAATACCTGCACTCCTTCTTTAATACCTGCACTCCTCCTTTAATACCTGCACTCCTCCTTTAATACCTGCACTCCTTCTTTAATACCTGCACTCCTTCTTTAATACCTGCACTCCTTCTTTAATACCTGCACTCCTCCTTTAATACCTGCACTCCTCCTTTAATACCTGCACTCCTTCTTTAATACCTGCACTCCTTCTTTAATACCTGCACTCCTTCTTTAATACCTGCACTCCTTCTTTAATACCTGCACTCCTCCTTTAATACCTGCACTCCTTCTTTAATACCTGCACTCCTCCTTTAATACCTGCACTCCTTCTTTAATACCTGCACTCCTTCTTTAATACCTGCACTCCTTCTTTAATACCTGCACTCCTCCTTTAATACCTGCACTCCTTCTTTAATACCTGCACTCCTTCTTTAATACCTGCACTCCTTCTTTAATACCTGCACTCCTCCTTTAATACCTGCACTCCTTCTTTAATACCTGCACTCCTTCTTTAATACCTGCACTCCTTCTTTAATACCTGCACTCCTTCTTTAATACCTGCACTCCTTCTTTAATACCTGCACTCCTTCTTTAATACCTGCACTCCTTCTTTAATACCTGCACTCCTCCTTTAATACCTGCACTCCTTCTTTAATACCTGCACTCCTCCTTTAATACCTGCACTCCTTCTTTAATACCTGCACTCCTTTAATACCTGTACTCCTCCTTTAATACCTGCACTCCTTCTTTAATACCTGCACTCCTCCTCTAATACCTGCACTCCTCCTTTAATACCTGTACTCCTCCTTTAATACCTGCACTCCTCCTCTAATACCTGCACTCCTCCTTTAATACCTGTACTCCTCCTTTAATACCTGCATTCCTTTAATACCTGCACTCCTTCTTTAATACCTGCACTCCTCCTTTAATACCTGTACTCCTCCTTTAATACCTGCACTCCTCCTTTAATACCAGCACTCCTTCTTTAATACCTGCACTCCTCCTTTAATACCTGTATTCCTCCTTTAATACCTGCACTCCTTCTTTAATACCTGCACTCCTCCTTTAATACCTGCACTCCTTCTTTAATACCTGCACTCCTTCTTTAATACCTGCACTCCTTCTTTAATACCTGCACTCCTTCTTTAATACCTGCACTCCTTCTTTAATACCTGCACTCCTTCTTTAATACCTGCACTCCTCCTTTAATACCTGCACTCCTTCTTTAATACCTGCACTCCTCCTTTAATACCTGCACTCCTCCTTTAATACCTGTACTCCTCCTTTAATACCTGCACTCCTTCTTTAATACCTGCACTCCTCCTTTAATACCTGCACTCCTTCTTTAATACCTGCACTCCTTCTTTAATACCTGCACTCCTTCTTTAATACCTGCACTCCTCCTTTAATACCTGCACTCCTTCTTTAATACCTGCACTCCTTCTTTAATACCTGCACTCCTTCTTTAATACCTGCACTCCTCCTTTAATACCTGCACTCCTTCTTTAATACCTGCACTCCTTCTTTAATACCTGCACTCCTCCTTTAATACCTGCACTCCTTCTTTAATACCTGCACTCCTTCTTTAATACCTGCACTCCTTCTTTAATACCTGCACTCCTTCTTTAATACCTGCACTCCTCCTTTAATACCTGCACTCCTCCTTTAATACCTGCACTCCTTCTTTAATACCTGCACTCCTCCTTTAATACCTGTACTCCTCCTTTAATACCTGCACTCCTTCTTTAATACCTGCACTCCTCCTCTAATACCTGCACTCCTCCTTTAATACCTGTACTCCTCCTTTAATACCTGCATTCCTTTAATACCTGCACTCCTTCTTTAATACCTGCACTCCTCCTTTAATACCTGTACTCCTCCTTTAATACCTGCACTCCTCCTTTAATACCAGCACTCCTTCTTTAATACCTGCACTCCTCCTTTAATACCTGTATTCCTCCTTTAATACCTGCACTCCTCCTTTAATACCTGCACTCCTCCTTTAATACCTGCACTCCTTCTTTAATACCTGCACTCCTCCTTTAATACCTGTACTCCTCCTTTAATACCTGCACTCCTTCTTTAATACCTGCACTCCTCCTTTAATACCTGCACTCCTCCTTTAATACCTGCACTCCTTCTTTAATACCTGCACTCCTCCTTTAATACCTGCACTCCTTCTTTAATACCTGCACTCCTCCTCTAATACCTGCACTCCTCCTTTAATACCTGCACTCCTCCTTTAATACCTGCACTCCTTCTTTAATACCTGCACTCCTCCTCTAATACCTGCACTCCTCCTTTAATACCTGCACTCCTCCTCTAATACCTGCACTCCTCCTTTAATACCTACACTCCTTCTTTAATACCTCCACTTCCTGTTTTATACCTCAATTTCCTGTTTAATACCTTCACTCCCTGTTTAATACCTCCACTTTCTATGTAATACCTCCACTTCCTGTTTTATACGTTCACTTTCTATGTAACACCTCCACTTTCTATGCAACACCTCCACTTTCTATGTAACACCTCCACTTTCTATGTAACACCTCCACTTTCTATGTAACACCTCCACTTTCTATGTAACACCTCCACTTTCTATGTAACACCTCCACTTTCTATGTAACACCTCCACTTTCTATGTAATACCTCCACTTTCTATGTAATACCTCCACTTCCTGTTTAACACCTCCACTTTCTATGCAATACCTCCACTTCCTGTTTAACACCTCCACTTTCTATGTAATACCTCCACTTCCTGTTTAACACCTCCACTTTCTGTGTAATACCTCCACTTTCTATGTAATACCTCCACTTTCTATGTAATACCTCCACTTTCTGTTTAACACCTCCACTTTCTATGTAATACCTCCACTTTCTATGTAATACCTCCACTTCCTGTTTAACACCTCCACTTTCTATGTAACACCTCCACTTTCTATGTAATACCTCCACTTTCTATGTAATACCTCCACTTCCTGTTTAACACCTCCACTTTCTATGTAATACCTCCACTTTCTATGTAATACCTCCACTTCCTGTTTAACACCTCCACTTTCTATGTAATACCTCCACTTTCTATGTAATACCTCCACTTTCTATGTAATACCTCCACTTCCTGTTTAACACCTCCACTTTCTGTGTAATACCTCCACTTTCTATGTAATACCTCCACTTTCTATGTAATACCTCCACTTCCTGTTTAACACCTCCACTTTCTATGTAATACCTCCACTTTCTATGTAATACCTCCACTTTCTATGTAATACCTCCACTTCCTGTTTAACACCTCCACTTTCTATGTAATACCTCCACTTTCTATGTAATACCTCCACTTTCTATGTAATACCTCCACTTCCTGTTTAACACCTCCACTTCCTGTTTAACACCTCCACTTTCTATGTAATACCTCCACTTTCTATGTAATACCTCCACTTTCTATGTAATACCTCCACTTTCTATGTAATACCTCCACTTCCTGTTTAACACCTCCACTTTCTATGTAATACCTCCACTTTCTATGTAATACCTCCACTTCCTGTTTAACACCTCCACTTTCTATGTAATACCTCCACTTTCTATGTAATACCTCCACTTTCTATGTAATACCTCCACTTCCTGTTTAACACCTCCACTTTCTATGTAATACCTCCACTTTCTATGTAATACCTCCACTTTCTATGTAATACCTCCACTTTCTATGTAATACCTCCACTTCCTGTTTAACACCTCCACTTTCTGTGTAATACCTCCACTTTCTATGTAATACCTCCACTTTCTATGTAATACCTCCACTTTCTATGTAATACCTCCACTTCCTGTTTAACACCTCCACTTTCTATGTAATACCTCCACTTTCTATGTAATACCTCCACTTCCTGTTTAACACCTCCACTTTCTGTGTAATACCTCCACTTTCTATGTAATACCTCCACTTTCTATGTAATACCTCCACTTTCTATGTAATACCTCCACTTTCTATGTAACACCTCCACTTTCTATGTAATACCTCCACTTTCTATGTAATACCTCCACTTTCTATGTAATACCTCCACTTTCTATGTAATACCTCCACTTCCTGTTTAACACCTCCACTTTCTGTGTAATACCTCCACTTTCTATGTAACACCTCCACTTTCTATGTAATACCTCCACTTTCTATGTAATACCTCCACTTTCTATGTAATACCTCCACTTCCTGTTTAACACCTCCACTTTCTATGTAATACCTCCACTTCCTGTTTAACACCTCCACTTCCTGTTTAACACCTCCACTTTCTGTGTAATACCTCCACTTTCTATGTAATACCTCCACTTTCTATGTAATACCTCCACTTTCTATGTAATACCTCCACTTTCTATGTAATATCTTAACTTCCTGCTTAACACCTTCACTTTCTATTGAACACTTTCTTCACATTTTATTCTTTATAATCTCATTCATCATGTTCTTAGTTATTTACACTTCACCGGCTCACTTCAAAGTATTTATCTTTTGGCTTCGTTTCTCTCATTGTTCATTCTCCTGTTCTCCTCTAATTTTGTGCTTCCCTTTTTCCCGTTTTACCACTCCTGCTCCCCATCTCCATTCCATCACCGTTTTCTGCCGTTACTCTCCACTATTCCATTCCTTCTTTTCCTTTCAGATTTCCTTTCTTTTTTTTTCCCCTGCCCTCCCAATTTCCACTCCCCTCGCCCTCTCCCCATTTTCAACACCTCGCTCCCCTTCGACGCCTTCCCTCCCTACCAGTCCCTCTCGTTTCCCCTCTCCTCCACCCCTCGCTCTCTCCCTCCCTCCCTTCCTCTCCCCTCAGCCATGTGACCTCTCGGCTCCCCTCTGTTTTCGCACATTTGGTTCCCTATGTCCTCTTCACATCAGGGTTTGTGGGCGGCGAATCTCGTATCACCCCTTCCTGTGTAATACTACCCCGGGACATTTAAATTCTCTCTCTCTCTCTCTCTCTCTTTCTCTCACCTACACACCAAACTCACAAAATCTTAACACGTAAACACTCACTGAATTTCTTTGCCATGGGTTTAAATCCCACCCGTTCCGTGGTATGAGTAGAAATTTCTGGTACCAAAACACGGGAAACACAACTCGCGGCGTCCGGGGGGGGGGGCACCGCCCCCGCGGCTCGGTCCTGCAACAGGCCTCCTGAGAGTGGCGACGTGATAATGGTCACAGGAAGAACCGAAACCTCGCCTAGAGTTTCTTGTTTAAGGTGTAGGCTATTGTGCTGTGAATTGTTCCAGCCTGGTATTGTGGGTTATGAATTGTTTCAGTCCCGGTAATGTGGGTTGTGAATTGCTCCAGCCCGGTATGGTTTGTTTGCAATCGTGTCATTACGATTTCGTGAGTCATTATGGGTTGTGATGTGTTCCACGATATTGTGGGTTGTGAATTGTTCCAGCCCGGTATTATGGGTTGTGGTTTGTTCCACGGTATTGTGGGTTGTGAATTGTTCCAGCCCCGGTATTGTGGATTTTAGTTTTCATGTTGCTTGCAGTAACATATGAACTAAATACAAATCACTAACCCCGTTAAGAGAGACTTAAATCACTAACCCCGTTATAAGAGAGACAAATCACTTCTCTATAATCATGATCAGAATTATAATTTTGTACTATCAAAGCCTGTATAATTTTGTGGGTTTCATTCCTACCTCTTGGATTATTATAGCTATGGGGAAGTGCTAAACCCGTTAGGGTAGTACAACACATGGGGAATGAAAGGTAATCAGATCTGATACGAGGAGGAGGAGAGTGAGCTCTAATTCTTTGGATCAAGAGCTCTTTATCAGTGTTGAGGTCTCACCTTCAATGGTAGCAGTACTACTACTAGTTAGTAATAGTTATGTTAGGTGTGGTTATGGTAGTAGTAGCTAATGGTGGTGGTAGTAGTTGTAGGTGGTGGTGGTGGTAGTTGTAGGTGGTGGTGGTAGTTGTAGGTGGTGGTGGTAGTTGTAGGTGGTGGTGGTAGTTGTAGGTGGTGGTGGTGGTAGTTGTAGGTGGTGGTAGTTGTAGGTGGTGGTGGTAGTTGTAGGTGGTGGTGGTAGTTGTAGGTGGTGGTGGTGGTAGTTGTAGGTGGTGGTGGTGGTAGTTGTAGGTGGTGGTGGTAGTTGTAGGTGGTGGTGGTAGTTGTAGGTGGTGGTAGTTGTAGGTGGTGGTAGTTGTAGGTGGTGGTGGTGGTAGTTGTAGGTGGTGGTGGTGGTAGTTGTAGGTGGTGGTGGTGGTAGTTGTAGGTGGTGGTGGTGGTAGTTGTAGGTGGTGGTGGTGGTAGTTGTAGGTGGTGGTGGTGGTAGTTGTAGGTGGTGGTGGTAGTTGTAGGTGGTGGTGGTAGTTGTAGGTGGTGGTGGTAGTTGTAGGTGGTGGTGGTAGTTGTAGGTGGTGGTGGTAGTTGTAGGTGGTGGTGGTGGTAGTTGTAGGTGGTAGTGGTGGTAGTTGTAGGTGGTGGTGGTGGTGGTGGTAGTTGTAGGTGGTGGTGGTGGTAGTTGTAGGTGGTACTTCCTGTATCTGGTGGTGATTGTACCTCTAGAATACATGAAGAATGTTTCAGGGGGTCAACATCCCCGCGGCCTGGGTCCAGACCAGGCCTCCTGGTGGATCAGGGCCTGATCAACTAGGCTGTTACTGCTGGCCACACGCAATCCCATGTACGAACCACAGCCCAGCTGATCAGGAACTGAATTTGACCTTATCAAGTTCCTACTTAAAGACAGTAAGGGGACTGTTGATAATATTATTTATGAAGGGAGGCTGTTGAAGAAACTTGGTGCCCTTACACTTACTATGTAAGGGTACCCGAGCTTTTTCCTGGGGATATTTTTTCCTCTTCTGCCGAACCTTTTGGTTTTGTAGGGAGTGATTTGTGTGTGAAGATTTGGGCCCAGTCCCTCTAAAATTTCCAGGTGTAAATTATGTTGTATGTTTCTTGCCTTCTTTACAAGGAATACATGTCAAGGGACCTGACCCGAGTTTATACGTGCAGTGAAGGTTCTCTGTACATTCTCTAGGTCCGCAGTTTCATCCAGCCTAAACGAGGCTGTCAGTATACAGCAGTATTCCAGACTAATGGAAACAGATGACCATCAGTAGCTTGGCATCTTGATGGTTCTCTGTAGTCATCCTGTCATGTTCCTCGCTGTTATGATGGCGCTGTTGTCATCCTGTCATGTTCCTCGCTGTTATGATGGCGCTGTTGTCATCCTGTCATGTTCCTCGCTGTTATGATGGCGCTGTTGTCATCCTGTCATGTTCCTCGCTGTTATGATGGCGCTGTTGTTATCCTGTCATGTTCCTCGCTGTTATGATGGCGCTGTTGTTATCCTGTCATGTTCCTCGCTGTTATGATGGCGCTGTTGTTATCCTGTCATGTTCCTCGCAGTTATGATGGCGCTGTTGTCATCCTGTCATGTTCCTCGCTGTTATGATGACGCTGTTGTCATTCTGTCATGTTCCTCGCAGTTATGATGGCGCTGTTGTCATCCTGTCATGTTCCTCGCTGTTATGATGGCGCTGTTGTCATCCTGTCATGTTCCTGGCAGTTATGATGGCGCTGTTGTCATCCTGTCATGTTCCTCGCTGTTATGATGGCGCTGTTGTCATCCTGTCATGTTCCTCGCAGTTATGATGGCGCTGTTGTCATGTTCCTCGCTGTTATGATGGCGCTGTTGTCATCCTGTCATGTTCCTCGCTGTTATGATGGCGCTGTTGTCATGTTCCTCGCTGTTATGATGGCGCTGTTGTCATCCTGTTATGTTCCTCGCAGTTATGATGGCGCTGTTGTCATGTTCCTCGCTGTTATGATGGCGCTGTTGTCATCCTGTCATGTTCCTCGCAGTTATGATGGCGCTGTTGTCATCCTGTCATGTTCCTCGCAGTTATGATGGCGCTGTTGTCATCCTGTCATGTTCCTCGCTGTTATGATGGCGCTGTTGTTATCCTGTCATGTTCCTCGCAGTTATGATGGCGCTGTTGTCATCCTGTCATGTTCCTCGCAGTTATGATGGCGCTGTTGTCATCCTGTCATGTTCCTCGCAGTTATGATGGCGCTGTTGTCATGTTCCTCGCAGTTATGATGGCGCTGTTGTCATGTTCCTCGCTGTTATGATGGCGCTGTTGTCATCCTGTCATGTTCCTCGCAGTTATGATGGCGCTGTTGTCATGTTCCTCGCTGTTATGATGGCGCTGTTGTCATCCTGTCATGTTCCTCGCAGTTATGATGGCGCTGTTGTCATCCTGTCATGTTCCTCGCAGTTATGATGGCGCTGTTGTCATCCTGTCATGTTCCTCGCAGTTATGATGGCGCTGTTGTCATCTATGAAATAAAATATTAAGTCATTCATTTTAGTTTTTTGCTTTAACAGGTAGTTTTATAATCCGTTCCAGTTTTTAATTTCTTTATAACGAAGTAACTGATTTTTTTTTGTTCGAACGTCATATTGCTTTCAGTGGCCCACTGGAAGACTTGGTATATAACTGCTTGGAAATTTGCAGTGTCTTCAGTGGCTGTCACTCTCAAACAAGTTATAGACAAGATTTTAAGTCATGGTTATGAAGAATTCATTTGGCTTGTCAATCTTAAGTTCCATTAACGGCTCGCACATAGTGAGATTGGTAGTTTACTCATTTCTTTGGTAACGTTAGTGTACGTTTCATTTTGTTTAAGCAAGGATGTGGCTTTTGCCCTGGATTTTTCACTCGAGAACCAATATTTTCAATTTTTATCTGCTTAATTAATTGTTTTTACCTCCCTCCATCTTCAATGGGTTCGATACAATTCATCTAGTTTGAGTTCAACATCTTTTCTTCAGCCAGTGCTTCCTTCTGTACCTCAGATAATAAAAAAAACTTTAGAAATTCTGTGATTCTTCGTCTTCGCCTGTAGCCTGAACGTCTCTCTCTACCTTACATCCTCTCTTCTTTATCCTTAGTGGTTAGTATTTTGAGCATACTTCTGTGCTACTTTCTAGATGCTGGTTCAGATCCATGTTATTCAAAATATCTTCGCGGTATGTTTCGTTAAAGACTCGGAATATTTTATCCCAGTTGATGTTTTCCTTGTTAAAGTTGAATTTGGTGAGAATACCCTTATGACTGAGTATTTTCCTGCTCAGAACCCTTATGCATGAAGGACTGATTTTCAGCTCGGTTGTGATTTTTATTTACAGTCTTCACCATCATATTTCGTACCAGATCATTATTATTCTTGAATATAAGATCAATGGTCTAGTCTTGTTGGCTTCAGTGTTTGCTGGCTTAAGGTGAATTTGCTACAGACTTTCAACAGTATTTGTAGGTGGTGGTGGTAGTAGTTGTAGGTGGTGGTGGTGGTGGTAGTTGGAGGGGGTGGTGGTAGTAGTTGGAGGGGGTGGTGGTACTAGTTGGAGGGGGTGGTGGTACTAGTTGGAGGTGATGGTGGTACTAGTTGGAGGTGATGGTGGTACTAGTTGGAGGTGGTGGTGGTACTAGTTGGAGGTGGTGATGGTACTAGTTGGAGGTGGTGGTGGTACTAGTTGGAGGTGGTGGTGGTACTAGTTGGAGGTGGTGGTGGTACTAGTTGGAGGTGGTGGTGGTACTAGTTGGAGGTGGTGGTGGTACTAGTTGGAGGTGGTGGTGATACTAGTTGGTGGTGGTGGTGGTAGTAGTTGGAGGTGGTGGTGGTAGTAGTTGGAGGGGGTGGTGGTACTAGTTGGAGGGGGTGGTGGTACTAGTTGGAGGGGGTGGTGGTACTAGTTGGAGGTGGTGGTGGTACTAGTTGGAGGTGGTGGTGGTACTAGTTGGAGGTGGTGGTGGTACTAGTTGGAGGTGGTGGTGGTACTAGTTGGAGGTGGTGGTGGTACTAGTTGGAGGTGGTGGTGGTACTAGTTGGAGGTGGTGGTGGTACTAGTTGGAGGTGGTGGTGGTAGTAGTTGGAGGTGGTGGTGGTAGTAGTTGGAGGTGCTGGTGGTAGTAGTTGGAGGTGCTGGTGGTAGTAGTTGTTGTAGCTGGTGGTAGTAGTGGTAGTTGTAGCTGGTGGTAGTAGTGGTAGTTGTAGCTGGTGGTAGTAGTGGTAGTTGTTGTAGCTGGTGGTAGTTGTTGTAGCTGGTGGTAGTAGTGGTAGTTGTTGTAGCTGGTGGTAGTAGTGGTAGTTGTAGCAGGTGGTAGTAGTAGTGGTAGTTGTAGCAGGTGGTAGTAGTAGTGGTAGTTGTAGCAGGTGGTAGTAGTGGTAATTGTTGTAGCTGTTGTAGCAGTAGTGGTTGTTACAGCTGGTGGTAGTAGTGGTAGTTGTTGTAGCAGGTGGTAGTAGTGGTAGTTGTAGCAGGTGGTAGTTGTTGCAGCTGGTGGTAGTTGTTGTAGCTGGTTGTAGTTAGTAGTAGTAGTTGTTGTAGCAGGTGGTAGTTGTTGCAGCTGGTGCTAGTTGTTGTAGCTGGTGGTAGTAGTGGTGGTTGTTGTAGCCGGTGGTGGTAGTGGTGGTTGTTGTAGCTGGTGGTAGTTGTTGCAGTTGATGGTAGTAGTGGTGGTTGTTGTAGCTGGTGGTAGTAGTGGTAGTTGTAGCTGGTGGTAGTGGTAGTTGTTGTAGCTGGTGGTAGTAATGGTAGCTGTTGTAGCTGGTGGTAGTAGTGGTAGTTGTGCAGCTGGTGATAGTAGTGGTAGTTGTTGTAGCTGGTGGTAGTAGTGGTAGTTGTTGCAGCTGGTGGTAGTAGTGGTAGTTGTTGCAGCTGGTGGTAGTAGTGGTAGTTGTTGCAGCTGGTGGTAGTTGTTGCAGCTGGTGGTAGTAGTGGTAGTTGTTGCAGCTGGTGGTAGTTGTTGTAGCTGGTGGTAGTAGTGGTAGTTGTTGCAGCTGGTAGTAGTTGTTGTAGCTGGTGGTAGTAGTGGTAGTTGTTGCAGCTGGTAGTAGTTGTTGTAGCTGGTGGTAGTAGTGGTAGTTGTTGCAGCTGGTGGTAGTAGTGGTAGTTGTTGCAGCTGATGGTAGTTGCTGTAACTGGTGATAGTTGTGGTAGTTATTGTAGCTGGTGATAGCTGTGGTACTTATTGTAGCTGGTGGTAGTAGTGGTAGTTGTTGCAGCTGGTGGTAGTTGCTGTAGCTGGTGGTAGTTGTGGTAGTTATTGTAGCTGGTGGTAGTTGTGGTAGTTATTGTAGCTGGTGGTAGTAGCGGTAGTTGTTGCAGCTGGTGGTAGTTGCTGTAGCTGGTGGTAGTAGTGGTAGTTGCTGTAGCTGGTGGTAGTTATTGTAGCTGGTGGTAGTAGTGGTAGTTGTTGCAGCTGATGGTAGTAGTGGTAGTTTTTGCAGCTGATGGTAGTAGTGGTGGTTGTTGTAGCTGGTGGTAGTAGTTGTTGTAGCTGGTGGTAGTTGTTGCAGCTGGTGGTAGTTGTGGCAGTTATTGTAGCTGGTGGAAGTAGTGGTAGTTGTTGCAGCTGGTGGTAGTTGCTGTAGCTGGTGGTAGTTGTGGCAGTTATTGTAGCTGGTGGTAGTTATTGTAGCTGGTGGTAGTTGTGGTAGTTATTGTAGCTAGTGGTAGTTGTGGTAGTTATTGTAGCTGGTGGTAGTTGTGGTAGTTATTGTAGCTGGTGGTAGTTATTGTAGCTGGTGGTAGTTGTGGTAGTTATTGTAGCTAGTGGTAGTTGTGGTAGTTATTGTAGCTAGTGGTAGTTGTGGTAGTTATTGTAGCTGGTGGTAGTTGTGGTAGTTATTGTAGCTAGTGGTAGTTGTGGTAGTTATTGTAGCTAGTGGTAGCTGTGGTAGTTATTGTAGCTGGTGGTACTTGTGGTAGTTATTGTAGCTAGTGGTAGTTGTGGTAGTTATTGTAGCTAGTGGTAGTTATTGTAGCTGGTGGTAGTTGTGGTAGTTAATGTAGCTAGTGGTAGTTGTGGTAGTTATTGTAGCTGGTGGTAGTTGTGGTAGTTATTGTAGCTAGTGGTAGTTGTGGTAGTTATTGTAGCTAGTGGTAGTTATTGTAGCTGGTGGTAGTTGTGGTAGTTATTGTAGCTAGTGGTAGTTATTGTAGCTAGTGGTAGTTGTGGTAGTTATTGTAGCTAGTGGTAGTTGTGGTAGCTGGTGGTAGTTGTGGTAGTTATTGTAGCTAGTGGTAGTTGTGGTAGTTATTGTAGCTAGTGGTAGTTGTGGTAGTTATTGTAGCTGGTGGTAGTTGTGGTAGTTATTGTAGCTGGTGGTAGTTGTGGTAGTTATTGTAGCTAGTGGTAGTTGTGGTAGTTATTGTAGCTAGTGGTAGTTGTGGTAGTTATTATAGCTGGTGGTAGTTGTGGTAGTTATTGTAGCTAGTGGTAGTTGTGGTAGTTATTGTAGCTAGTGGTAGCTGTGGTAGTTATTGTAGCTGGTGGTAGTTGTGGTAGTTATTGTAGCTAGTGGTAGTTGTGGTAGTTATTGTAGCTAGTGGTAGTTATTGTAGCTGGTGGTAGTTGTGGTAGTTATTGTAGCTAGTGGTAGTTGTGGTAGTTATTGTAGCTGGTGGTAGTTGTGGTAGTTATTGTAGCTAGTGGTAGTTGTGGTAGTTATTGTAGCTAGTGGTAGTTGTGGTAGTTATTGTAGCTGGTGGTAGTTGTGGTAGTTATTGTAGCTAGTGGTAGTTATTGTAGCTAGTGGTAGTTGTGGTAGTTATTGTAGCTAGTGGTAGTTGTGGTAGCTGGTGGTAGTTGTGGTAGTTATTGTAGCTAGTGGTAGTTGTGGTAGTTATTGTAGCTAGTGGTAGTTGTGGTAGTTATTGTAGCTGGTGGTAGTTGTGGTAGTTATTGTAGCTGGTGGTAGTTGTGGTAGTTATTGTAGCTGGTGGTAGTTGTGGTAGTTATTGTAGCTGGTGGTAGTTGTGGTAGTTATTGTAGCTGGTGGTAGTTGTGGTAGTTATTGTAGCTAGTGGTAGTTATTGTTATTGTTTTTTACAGCTTTTCGTGTTTTCGTTGTCATCTTTTCCTCTATTTTTTTTTTTTTGTCGTATTCATCACTGTCTTTGTTTTTTGTTCTTGCCTCTGTTATTTTCTTTGTCTTTTATTTATTGCTTTTTCCTGGGGATTTATTTGTGTAGAATAACTGTTGCCTTTATTCTCTTTTCTGACTGTCTCTTTCATGTTCTCTCTCTCTCTCTCTGACTTTCTACTTCTCTTCTTCTCTCTCTCTGACCTTCTACTTCTCTTCTTCTCTCTCTCTGACCTTCTACTTCTCTTCTTCTCTCTCTCTGACCTTCTACTTCTCTTCTTCTCTCTCTCTGACCTTCTACTTCTCTTCTTCTCTCTCTCTGACCTTCTACTTCTCTTCTCTCTCTCTGATCTCCTTCTACTTTCTCTCTCTCTCTACACATGATAAAGACACAGCGAACATGACACAGACACCGTGAAAGTGACAAAAGAATATGAGTGAGGCTGGATGAAAGAAATATATAGCAAAATAATTTTCACCATGTAAATTGAATGAAGAAATGAATGAAGAAATGAATGCAGGAAACAATGAAGGAATGAATGCAGGAAACAATGAAGGAATGAATGCAGGAAACATTGAAGAAATGAATGCAGGAAACATTGAAGGAATGAATGCAGGAAACATTGAAGGAATGAATGCAGGAAACATTGAAGGAATGAATGCTGGAAACAATGAAGGAATGAATGCAGGAAACAATGAAGGAATGAATGCAGGAAACATTGAAGGAATGAATGCAGGAAACAATGAAGGAATGAATGCAGGAAACATTGAAGGAATGAATGCAGGAAACAATGAAGGAATGAATGCAGGAAACATTGAAGGAATGAATGCTGGAAACAATGAAGG
>NC_091365.1:13650571-13795571 GCF_038502225.1 Cherax quadricarinatus | reverse complement strand
GTGAGGGAGGAAGAGAGGGAGTGAAGGAGGAAGTGAGGGAGAGGAGGAAGTGAGGGGGAGAAGGAGGAAGTGAGGGGGAAAAGGAGGAAGTGAGGGAGAGGAGGAGGAAGGGAGTAAGGTAAGAAGTGAGGGAGGGAGTAAATGAGGGAATGAGGGAGGGAATAAGGGAAGGATGGAGTAAACGAGTAAGGGAGGGAGGAAGGTAGGGAGGGGATAAGAGCGGGAGCAAAGGCGCAAGAGAGGGGAGATAAGAGAGGAGGGATAAGAGAGGGAGTAAGGGAGGGATGTCAGGGAGAATAATGAAGAGGGAGGAATGTTAGGAAAAACAGGAGGGAAGGGAGGGAGGGAGTGTTTGGAAGAAGAGGAGAGGTGTCAGGGGGTAGAAGTGAGGAGAGAAAAGAGGGGAGAAGTGTCTGGGGAGAGAGGTGTCAGGAAGAAAAAAGAGGAGCGTAGAGGAGGGTTGCTTTGGGGGGGGGGAAGAGGGGAGAGAGAAAGAGGGAAAAGTGTGATGAGGGAGCGAGGGGACGTGAAGAAGGAGACAGGGGAATGTAAGGGAGGGAGAGAGAGAGAGAGAGAGAGAGAGGAGTGGATGCAGATAGGTGGTGGGTAGAGAGAGAGAGGTGAATGCTTAGGAATGATGAAAAGATAAATGGAATAAAAGAATTGGGAGAATAAGAAAACAATTAGTGGAGTAACCATACAGGAAGATTGTGTGTGTGTGAGGGAGAGAGAGAGAGAGAGAGAGAGAGAGAGAGAGAGAGAGAGCTTACAGCACTTCGCCGTATCTCGCATCTGCTTGACAGTAGGGGTTGCAAGATCCTGTACGAGGCACAAGTACGCTCACACCTTGAGTATGCTCCACTTTCTTGGTTTGCCTGCCCCCCCTCTCATCTGCGACTGCTTGACAGAGTAGAGAACAGAGCAAGACGTCTCATCTCTCGCCTGGACCCATCCTGGATAGATCTGTCATTTCAGCAGAGCCTTCAACATAGGAGGGATGTGGGTGGCCTTACTGTTATGTACAAGGCCAATATTGTCAAAATACCACACTTGGATCCACTTCGAGGACAGCGTGAAACAAGCTTTTATGCCACAAGACGGGCAGAAAGCAGCAACTTCACTCTGGCTGTACCCTTCTCCAGAACATCACTCCATCTGAGATCATACATACCCAGGATGACTCGAGTATGGAACACATTCGTACAGCATAATGATGTCAACGAGATAACGTCAGTTGATCAAATGAAAATGCTGGCCCACAGATGGCTCCAACTTCATCCTGTTCCCTACTTGTATGTCTCATAACAAAAATGCTTTCAAATGAGCTGATGTAGGTAACAGCTCTTAGCTTGCCAATAAAGTTAGGAATCCTTAACCTGTAAATAGCTGTCAATAAAGCTAGGGATCCTTAACCTTGTCAAACCCTGTGTATAAAAAAAAAAAAAAAAAAAAAAAAAAAAAAAAAAAAGAGAGAGAGAGAGAGAGAGAGCATATGTGTGCGCGATGTGTCCCCAAGCTGCATTTAAGGAGATCGCTATTGAGCTCTTGGCCCCGCCTCCCTGACCACTTTGATCAGCATCACTAATTCCTGGCTTCTTGGAACTAATCACACAGTATCTATTCTTGAAGCTGTGTAGTGAACTTGCCTCCAGCCCTGCCTTATCCAAGACATTTTAATAACAAAAAAGGCACAATATTGTATTGTTCCAGCCAAGACATTTTACTTCTCAACCAACCTGAGACTAAAGAAATACTTCTTGAAATCCCTGTGGTTCAACCTCCTCCCAGCATACATAAAATGGATTACCAATAGACCCTTGGCTGTCTTCAAGAGGGAGCTGGACAGCACCTAACCAGCCGACCTGTGGTTCCTACGTGGATTTCGTGGATTTGCGTGCGGCCAGCACTGACAGCTTGGTTGATCAGACCGATCTACAGCGAGGCCTGGTCATGGACCTGGCCGCGGGGGAGTTAACCCCTGAAACATCTCCACCTGTGTCCCCCTAGATCCTAGTTTCCTTAATTCAGTCTGTCCCCATCTGTCCTACTAATTTTTATGCAATAATCATATCTTCCCTTGAATTCTCTCTCCACTAAGATTGTCAAATTTCTTCAACTTCTCATCATAGTGCATTACCCTCGTTTCTGACACTAGGTCTGGTCATAAACCTTTGCGTGATCAGGTGTGGGTTCCATGATGGGGCCACGTACTCAAAGTCATGTATTAGCTCGTGCAGGACTCTTTATTCAAGTTCCTGCATGGTGTTCTGAGATTTGCTAATCTCCTATACGCTGCTAACTTTATGCTATATATTTGCAATTCAGCAGATATGCTCGGTGTTGTGTTTACTTCAAGGAACTTTTTAAACTCTGATAATTTCATCTTATCTCCGCCCATGTTGTTGTATAATTATGCTTTACATATATTTCCTGGACCATGTTCAGTTGTTCATAGATAAAGAACGAGGAAAAAATACCGTGACTGGAACAATACACAAATAACTTGCGCATAGAAGAGAGGTTACGACGACGTTTCGGTCAGATTTGTACTATTTACGAGTCACACTGACACTAAAGAATGAGGGAGGCGGTATATACAGGCGAGAGGGACAGGGACGGAATAGTGTAAGAAAAAGTAGTGGTTGTAGTGGTAATGGTGGTAGTGGAAGCAGTAGTAGTGGTAGTACTTTTACCACTACTTCCACTACCACTACTTTTTCTTCCTCTATTGGTCCCGTCCCTGTCCCCCTCGCCTATGTATACCGGCTCCCTCCCTCTTGTGTGTCAGTGTGACTCGCAAATGGTACAAGTCGGACCAAAACGTCGTCATAAGCTTCTTTTTCTGTGTTCAAGTTATTTGTGTATGTTGATAGATATGCTTTTGAGAAGCAGTGGACCTGCAGACTGGCAGTAAATTATGCAGGATTCGGCAGGACATAGGTACATGACACACACACACACACACACACACACACACACACACACACACACACACACACACACAGGAATCGTCACTTTGAGATGAATCTCCGTCGACTAAAGATCAGACACATACATCACATTGATAGCCATCTTTCAGCGGATGCTTCTGTCTCTCTCTGTGTGTGTAGCTTGTGACATAGAACATATTTTAACAGTTCGAGTCTTTCCACCTTCTTCATGGTTTACATAATTACCGAGATGCCTGTAGGGACCTCGCAAAACCGTATGACATTAAAAAAAATTATGCTTTTCTTTAAATAATCCTGGTTATTTTCACTTGACAGGATATTATGTATATGATTTGCTCATTATATTCTTTGTAACTTTCATTGTTTGCTAATTTTATCTTTGTTTATAGTGTGTGTTGTGTAAAAATTTCGTTGGTAAGATCACTGAGTGACCAATACGATCACGTACTTAGTAAATATTAGCTATTACTATAGTGAAGAATCTTTAAGTCCTCCCTCAAGTGTTACCCTTTTTTGTTTTCTAGCAGTGACCATATTCTTGTTTTCTAGCAGTGACCATATTCTTGTTTTCTAGCACTGACCACATCCTTGTTTTCTAGCACTGACCACATCCTTTTTTCTAGCACTGACCACATCCTTGTCTTCTAGCACTGACCACATCCTTGTCTTCTAGCACTGACCACATCCTTGTCTTCTAGCACTGGCCACATCCTTGTCTTCTAGCACTGACCACATCCTTGTCTTCTATCAATGGCCACATCCTTGTCTTCTAGCTCTGACCACATCATTTTCTTCTAGTACTGGCCACGTCCTTGTCCTCTAGCACTGTCCATATCCTAGTCTTTTAGCACTGACCACACCCTGTCTTCTAGCACTGACCACATCCTTGTCTTCTAGCACTGACCATACCCTAATCTTTTAGCATTGTCTACAACCTTGTCTTCTAGCACTGGCCACATCCTCGTCTTCTAGTATTGACCACATCCTTGTCTTTTAACAGTGACCACATCCTTGTCATCTAGCACTGACCACATCCTTCTAGCATTGACCACATCCTTGTCTTGTAGCACTGACCACATTCTTGTCTTCTAGCTCTGACCACATCCTTGTCTTCTAGCACTGACCACATCCTTATCTTCCCCCTCAGACGTGCTGGACTACTCCTTGGGACCGTCCGGTAAGACCAGCCCTCGTGTCTGGTGCTCAGGGGCTGACGGGGCTGACGGTGAGCCACACCCCCTGACCTTCCCCAGTCTTGTTTACAGCTTTTGTTTACATCTATTAATTGCATGCATTCTTCAAATGTATTGTTTACATCTGTTGTTTCCATCTGTCATTTTTTCTTGTCTACCTGGTTATTTACAGCAGCTTCCTGGAACTGCTTCACCGCGTTTGCACTATCTACACCAAATTCACTACGTAACACAATCTATCTTTTTTTTATCAGATATATCTCTCTCTTTAAATATATATCTATATATATATATATATATATATATATATATATATATATATATATATATATATATATATATATATATATATATATATGAGAGTATATTTATTCCAACACTCTTGTATGGGTATGAAGCATGGGTGGTGAATGTTGCAACATGGAGAAAGCAGGAGGCAGTGGAGATGTCGTGTCTGAGGGCAATGTGTGGTGTGAATATAATGCAAAGAGGATAGGTAGTTTGAGAATTAGAAGGAGGTGCGGGGTTACTAAAAGTATTATCCAGAGGGCTGAGGAGGGGTTATTGAGATGGTTCGAACATTTAGAGTGCATGCAACAAAATGGAATGACTTGGAGAGTCTATAAATCAGTAGGGGAAGGAAGGAGGGGTAGGTATCGGCCTAGGAATGGTTGGAGGGAGGGGGTAGAGGAGGTTATGTATGCGAGGGGCTTGGACTTCCAGGAAGCGTGCGTGAGCGTGTTAGATAGCAGAGAATGGAGACAAATGGTTTTTATGACTTGAAGTACTATTGGAGTGTGACGAAAGTAACATTTATGAAGGGATTCAGGGAAACCGGCAGGCCGGACTTAGAGTCCTGGGGATGGAAAGTACAGTGCCGGCACTCGGAAGGTGTATTAATGTCGCAGTTTTATAACTGTAGTGTAAGCATGCCTCTGGCAAGACAGTGATTGAGTGAATAATGAAAGTTTCTTCTTTTTCGGGTCACCCTGCCTTGGTGGAAAACGGCCGGTATATATATATATATATATATATATATATATATATATATATATATATATATATATATATATATATATATATATGTATATATTGTATATATATATATAGGATGGGGTCCACCTCTGGTGTAAATTGTGGGACCCATAGCCTCGGAGAAGTGGATAAAAAGGCTTCAAGGAAGAATATTTGGATTTCTTCCTGAAGCCATTTGAATATTCCACTTCCCCTACCACCCCATCTTTTAAACTATTTTTTTTTACCAATAGGAATATTTTATTACATAATATGGCACAGAAGATTTAAGAGATACATTGTTGATATAAAGGTGGCATATATATATATATATATATATATACATGTTGTTACGTGTGTATCACCGATTATAAGGCGAAAATCTCATCCAGCTCCTCAGAGCTGGGGCGTGTGCCCAAAATGCAGCATGCATTACCCCTTTGAACAGCCGCGCTGAGCCGCTGGAACAGAAAACTAGCTGCCCTGGGATCCCTAGTTACCCTGATGAGTCTTTTTCCCAGCTCCTTAAGGAAATTAGATGCACTCTTTCCCCATGAGCCAAGGGTCTCTGAGCCTATGGGAACAAACATATAATGATGGGCAAGTTCTCCATATTTTCTAGACTTTTGGGACTCCCTAAAGCTGGCAGCTGCCCCTCCTTCCTCCCTGGTGTATTGGAGATAGGTATCAGCCAAGGTAGATGCACATGTATAGTCCCACACCACCTGCTTCCCATCTGTCCAGGCTTGAAGGGTGATACCATCTGGACGCTTCTGGCTGCCATCAGATCTGCATAGTTGGGGTGGCTCCCTTACTGCTGGGCATCCAGCTGTTGTGAGGCTCCTCTTGATAATGTTATTAACCTCCTCATGTCTTGCAATCTTTCCCTCGGATTTACGGCACACAAGACCATGGTACCCGAATCGGTCTGCTGCTTCACTGCCACAAATACACCTGTGTTCGGCGAGAATAGGGGCGGCAAGTCGAAGGACAACACCGATGCGGATGGTCTGTGGGTCGAGGCGTGTGCCAAGGCTGGAGTTGGGAACAGCCAACAGAAAGTCCCCAGCATGAGGGGCTCTCACTGCCAGCAGGCGGGCTCTATCCTTCCCTGACACACTCTGAAGCATCGTTGAGGCTATATTTTCCACTATTGGACCATCCCAGTGCGATTGTTTGTAGTTGTTGGGGGGAGCAGGTCTGGTTTCTGAGCCCGTTAGATTATCCCAGATCATTGCTCCGTCAATGAATTTTTGGTCCTGGGCTCCAATCTTGTCCCTAAGATGTTCAGGGAGAATCGCTGCTACAAGCTCTCTGGATGCAATACACGAGGACAGAAAAGCAGGTAACGCAATCTGTGATGACTTGCGGACACCAATGCCTCCTAGTCTGACTGGAAGTGTAGCTTGGTTCCACTGCCCGTCTTCTAGAGTAAGGTTAAGTACTTTCGTAAAAATCTGCCTCAGAATACTGTCATATTCGTGCAGTATAGGGTTATCATATGAAGGTGCACATCTTAGGAAATATGTCAACCTGGGCAGACTCAAGCACTTTGTGAGAAGGTACAAGGCATCGTGGGTGTCCAGATTGCCTATTCGTTGTTCCATTCTCCTTAACTCTTCCAATTTCTTCCTGAGAATTGTGTCAATGGCATTGCTTCCCAGAGGTGCTCCTAGCAAGACACTATTTGTGGGGGCAATGACTGCTGCTCCTGGTAGTTTTGATCTCACTGCATTTATCACTTGTTGACTGACTGAGATGATTTCACATTTGGATGGATTCAGGATGAGACCCATTTCCTGTCCCCGTGTCATTACCTGTATATATATACCTATATATATACCTCTATATATATATATATATATATATATATATATATATATATATATATATATATATATATGTCGTGCCGAATAGGCAGAACTTGCGATTTTGGCTTAAATAGCAACGCTTACCTTGCCATATAGGACAAGTGAAAATTTGTGTATGCAATAATTTCGCCAAAATCATTCTGAACCTAACGAAAAAAATATATTTCACTGTGTTTGTTTAGTATTAAAATACTGTAAACAAATCTAAAGTATATTTAGTTGGGTTAGGCTAAAATAATTTGTGCTTGTTATAATAAGGTTAGGTAAGTTTTCTAAGTTCCTTTTGGTGCAAAATTATAAATTTTTACATCGACATTAATGAAAAAAAATGTATATTTAAACGTACAAGAGAAAATTTTTGAAAGAACTCAATTTTAAATGAGTTCTTGCTAATTGACCAGTTTTACATATTCGGCACGACATATATATATATATATATATATATATATATATATATATATATACACACACGTTTCAAGATATATTTTTTTTTTCATTTATGTTAATGTAAAAATTAACAATTTTGTACCAAAAGAACCTTAGAAAACTGACCTAACCTTATAACAAGCTCAATTTAATTTAGCCTAATCCTGCTAAATATATTATAGATAAGTTTACAATAATTTAATAACAAACAAACACAATGAAATATATACTTTTTCGTTATGGTCAGAATGATTTTTGCGAAATTATTGCATACACAAACTTTCGCTTGACTTATTCGGCAAGAAGAGCATTGCTTTAGACACATGTGCAACACTGGGTGTCTTTAGACATGTGCAACACCTATCTATAGACACATGTGCAACACCTGCGTGTCTTTATTCTGAAAAAGTTTTGCCATCCAGTAACTTTTTCAATTTAATACAAAAGAAATTTGAGGGTGTTGAAACTGGAGACTGTAGAGGATGAAGCAATCAGTCCCTCAGCCTAGATGGTGTCCACCACCGTTGTTTTGATGAAGTTAAAGCAAAGACAAGAAGATGGTCGCTTATATAGGAGTCAAATGAGGTGCAGCTGTTGAATACATCGTCAGCGGTGGGCGGGACCCATTAGTGGAAGTTGGTCATGCACAAGAGTCAGACCATGGTGTTGCTGTGTGAGACATGTACCGTTTTCAACTTGTTTGCTAACCTCTGGCCCAACCCTTTAGCATGACTTATTTCAACTAGTGGGTCCCGCCCACAGCTGACTATGCCTTCAACTGCTGCACCTCGTCAGACTCCTACATAAGCAACCATCTTCCTGCCTGTGCTTCACTTTCGAAACTACGGTGGTGGACACCATCTAGCCAAGGGACTGATTACCTAGCCGTCCTCTACTGTCTCCAGTTTCAAAACCTTCAAATTTCCTCTGTATTGAATTGATACACACTGGATGGAGAAACGTTTTCAGAATACAGATACCCAGGTGTTACACATCTGTCTTATTCATCACCTTGTTGGTATACTATACCAGGGGTACTTAAACTTTTTACGATTACAGACCCAGAATGGATTTCCCAATATGTCTTCATCCTCATCGTTACCAGTCCTGTTAGGTATCAGTATGTCTTCCAAAGACATCAATAGCTTGGTTTTGCTTTAGATATGGATAGCTAGCAATATAACAGCTGAAAGAAAATCAAAGGGATTTTATCATATTTATTTATAGAAAAACTTCAAATTGTTGAGAGATCGAGTCCCATACTTCCTATTGTTTGGTTTCCATACCCCCATTCCTCCCTGTTAAGAACCCCTGTTCCATGCCATTACTAGTACCATAACACAAATTTGTCTAATTCGCAAACGGGCGAAATTATTTATAAACATTATCTCTCAGTTCACAACAGGATTAGAACCTGCACACTCTGCATCAAAGTACGTAGTGCTTACGTCACTCAGCCAGATCCCAGATGTGGCTGAGTGCCCTAAGAACTGCATATTTGATGTAGTGTGTGTAGGTTGGAATCCTGCTGTGGTCTTGCTCCTACTCTCTGTGGGTTCCTAGCTCCCTTGCAATGCTCCTCTTAGTATGAGTGACTACTACTACTACTACTACCTCTCTTGTCCCGTCCCTGTCTGTTGGCCTATATATGGTCCCTCCTTTCCTTTTTGTTAGTGTGACTTTGTAAATGGTCCAAGTTGGACCGAAATGTCGTCGTATGTTCCTCTCTTCTATGTGCGGGTTATCTGTGTATTGTTCCTTTTTTTGTTATTTACTGAAAGATAATGTTTGTAAACACAGCATTAGTTAACAGCAATTAACTAACTGTAACAGGGGAGGCTATCATTTGATTTCTCTTTCCCTTATATTTACACTCGGATGTAGGTAAATTCTTATACACTTATTATCCTGCCAAATGTGCTTAACTTTCTGACAATGTACTTAGCAATTTGAAAAATGTGCCTAAAATTCTTAGTAATTTGGCAAATGTACTTAACATCCCATCAAATTTATTTAACATTCTGACAAATGTACTCAACCTTCTGACAAATTTACTTGTCGAGAAATGGTACAACTAAGGTAAAAGATTAAATATAGGGGGAACGTAGCTTGATAGACAGCTTTCGCCTGCACAGCCGCCCCTGCAGGCGAGGTCTTGAGAAGCTGTCGTAACCACTTCTCAACGGGCTGTAAAGGAAATATATTAGAAATTACCCCTAGAGGGTATTATGTCAGCATATTTCATTAACTGATTGCTGACTGGAAAACTTACTTGTGTGGACTCAAAGGTCCGCTCTTCGCCGGGGTTTATGATAAGTTACTAGATCGTAACTTTGTTCTCAATTATGCAGTCAATAGAACTCATTACGTCTTAGTACACGTACCTGGGTATATGTATCTGACCCATAGTTACACCCGGATATCCGATGGCTTGATTGAAGAATAATGTTCTTTGAAGAATGTCATACTACACTCTGTTGGTTCGCAACACTCGTTACACTGTTCATCAAGAAGCTGATCACGCTTCTCTGTAAGTGTTTATTGTGTTTTGTGAGACACTTTGTTCACACTAACTCACGGATCAGTGTTCTTTGTTGGTTATTCCAGCGTCAATGCTAGTCCCAATAGGGTGAAAAGTAATCTGACGTCACAGCATATCCCTGCACCTCGCTTGTCCTCAGCATAAAGGAAAAGCTGACTAGCACATTTCCCCTCCTTGCCAAACTTCCACCAGGAAGCAAAGCAGAATGCTTGATTCTTGCTGTCTTAAGTATAGACAACAATGTACACTATCTTTACCATCGTAATAAAATGGGAGCAGGATTTTCCTTACTTGTCCTGCTAAGGTAAGAGATGGACTGTCTCTTCTTAAACTAAACCATTTGCAACATCAAACTCTTGCAAGGAGCCGTGGCCGCGTGACCACGTCACATGCTTGTACGGCATCTGGGATCAATTACTTGATATAGCAGTAAACAAGATGCTTGTCCCTTCTGAGAAGGCTGGGCCCCTCAGGGCTGAAAAGGGTTGAAAGGGGCTGATACCCCCCTCCTGGAGGAAATTTCTCCACATTACTCAACATTCTGACAAATGTACTTAATATTGACAAATGTATTTAACATTCTGACAAATGTACGCAACATGCTGACATATGTACTCAGCATTCTTACAAATGTACTCAACATTTGACGTATGTACTTAATATTTTTACCATAAATTCTATAACATGCTTATAACGTTCCGGTATCTTTTTGACGAGTGTTAAATCAGTAGGGGTCATTAGACGACGTTTATGTCCATCTCTGACCATTATGGAGCCCAGGACGGACAGAATCGTCGTATAAATTCGACTCTTCAATTTTATGAATTGTTGCAGCCTCGGTATTGTGAATTGTTGCAGCTTTGGTATTGTGAATTGTTGCAGATTCGGTAATGTGAATTGTTTCAGCTTCGGTAATGTGAATTGTTGCAGCTTCGATATTGTGAATTGTTGCAGCTTCGGTATTGTGAATTGTTGCACCTTCGGTATTGTGAATTGTTGCACCTTTGGTATTGTGAATTGTTGCAGCTTCGGTATTGTGAATTGTTGCACCTTCGGTATTGTGAATTGTTGCACCTTCGGAATTGTGAATTGTTGCAGCTTCGGTATTGTGAATTGTCGCCACCTAACACCTAGCTACCTATTTACTGCTAGATCAACAAGGAGAGTAGGTGTAAGGAGACTTATTCATACGTCTCGCCCCGCCCCGGAATCGAACCCGAGTCTTTTATTGTGATCCGCTAACTGGTTCGTCCACCTTTCACTAACACACCAAATTCTCAACTCTCTTCTTAAGATTGTAAAAAAAAAATTCCGGATGCCAGCGAAAGACTCTTGATTCAAGGTAGTGGATCAAATACAGCAATGCGGTGGCTGAGGAGACTCGGTACTTGTTCCAGGGTACAGGAAAAGATGGGGACTGGTGAGTACATATTCCAGAGTACACAGGTACCTGAGTAAGGGTACAGGGGAAGATGGAGGCTGGTGAGTACATATTCCAAAGTACATATTCCACACACGTCACTCTCTGTCCTCTCTTCGTTACCGGTACAAACACCTTCTCTAACTTCATTTCCTCTTGGTGGTTCCTCTCGTTACAGAGAAGTCTGCACCACACCACGTGGGTGCTAGATCCTATCTCTCTCTTTCTCTCGCTCTCAGCCTTAATAGGTATTCTGTCCTTCAGTCTTGATAGAAGATGTTCTGTCCCTCAGCCTTGACAGGTGGTGTTCAGTCCCTCAGCCTTGACAGGTGGTGTTCAGTCCCTCAGCCTTGACAAGAAATGTTCAGTCTCTCAGCCTTGACAGGTGGTGCTCAGTCCCTCAGCCTTGACAGGTGGTGCTCAGTCCCTCAGCCTTGACAGGTGGTGCTCAGTCCATCAGCCTTGACAAGTGGTGCTCAGTCCATCAGCCTTGACAAGAAGCGTTCAGTCCCTCGGCCTTGACAGGAAGTGTTCAGTCCCTCAGCCTTGACAGGAGGTGTACGGTCCCTCAGCCTTGACAGGACGTGTACGGTCACTCAGCCTTGATCATTATTTACTTCTGAGTTCCCATACTGCGCCACAGCTTGACTAGTTTTGGCGTGCCCCGCAAGCCCAAAGTCTTATAAAAAGAAGTTATAACCTGAGCCTCCTAGAATTTGAGAACGTGTGATGGGACAGATAAACAAGCTTGTAAATATCCACAAAATATTTTTAATATTTTGATATTAACATAGACATTTTGAATCGCGGTAACATGTAAATATTTTTTTTATACTAGCAGTAATTAATATTTATTAGTTTGAATCGTAGGGAAAAATTAAATTTTATATTTCCAGACATTAATAGGCACCTCAAGGTTATACCAACAGGCGAACAGCTTACATCAGAAACATTTCTCACAGCAAAATATATATAAGGGCTTGTCAACTTCAATTAAAATAAACACAATATGAGTCTGAAGAAAATACACGTTGCAAAACGAGCTTTTAACGGGACAATGTTTTGGTCTGTTTCGCTCTGTGTGCGCTGTTTTGTTCTAGTAGCATTCTTATTGGCTATCCCCAGGTGTGCAAAGCGTGGTGTGCAAAGAAATTATCGACAAAAGACTATATCAACTGATAAACTATAAACACTTTACCAGAAGAGAGGATATCAGCTGATCCAGTGTAAACACTGAATCAGAAGAGGAGACATCTGCTGATACAGTGTAAACACTGAATCAGAAGAACCATCAGCTGATCCAGTGTAAACACTGAACCAAAGAGAAGCCATCAGCTGATCCAGTATAAACACTGGACCAAAGAGAAGCCATCAGCTGATCCAATGTAAACACTGGACCAAAGAGAAGCCATCAGCTGATCCAATATAAACAATGTATCAGAAGAGAAGCCATATCACCGCATCCTACATGATCACCTTTGATGTGACTGGAAAGCCATCAAATGGACCGGCGCAGACTTTACCGTTTACTTAAGAATCCATCAGTCGATCCTTTGTAAACACCTCTTGTTATGGAGAAGCCACCTAGTGCTTCATGGTCGGCGGCGGAGGCCTCTTTCTTGACCAACAAAATACGGAGCTGTAAGTACCCATAGAGCATTTGTCTGTCATCCGCCTTAGGGGACCCTCTTGGGAAGGACACTGGTGGGAGGGAAGAGGGAAGGGTCGCCGTCTTGACTGATTGTCGTCAGGATGGAAGACTGTTGGTTGAAAGATTGTATGAAGATAAATTATACTAGCTACAACGTATGGATATATTTTAGCCACAATGTGTTGAGGTTATAGATTTAATATTGTTCATCCGAGTTGGTCAGTTGGCAGTGCTCTAAAGATGTTCATTTGTGTTGTTCAGCTGTCAGATATTTGTTGTAGTATCCTGCTCTGTTGTTCAACTGTCAGCGGTTTTTTCTAGTGGGTATCTGCCACTATTCTAAATTTACTTATATATGAGACTCAGCGATCAGTGTTCTGCAGTTGTTCATCTATTAATATTTATTCAAAGATATTCACCTGTCAGTGTTAGCGTTCACTCTTGTGTTGTCCTCAACAATGATGGTGGAAAGGCAGATAAGTTGTCTTCCTGTGTCCTTAACAGTAATAGTGGGGGAGGAAGAGTTTTCTTCCAGGGATCCAGCGATTTCCTCAGCAATGGTGGTGGGGAGGGAGAAGATGAGTTGTCTTCCTAGGCTCAATCATGCGATGTCAATAACAGTACTGGTTGGGGTAAGAAAATGATTTTTAGATGAATGGTTCAGAGAACCGACATATCGATAAATTAGACACATGTGCAACTCTTGGGTATCTTTATTGAGGAAACGTTTCGCCACACAGTGGCTTCATCAGTCCATACGTAGGAGAAACTTGAAGAACAGGAGGAGAATGAGGTAATCAGTCCCTCAACCTTGAGTCGATGTGTTCAGTCCATCAATCTTGAATAGAATACGGCATATCAGCGGAGAAGCTGCTTCTCCGCTGATATGCCGTATTCTATTCAAGATTGATGGACTGAACACATCGACTCAAGGTTGAGGGACTGATTACCTCATTCTCCTCCTGTTCTTCAAGTTTCTCCTACGTATGGACTGATGAAGCCACTGTGTTTCGAAACGTTTCCTCAATAAAGATACCCAAGAGTTGCACATGTGTCTAATTTATCGGTAAGAAAATGAGTTGTCTTCCTGGGATCAATCATGCGATGTCAACAACAGTACTGGTTGGGGTAAGAAAATGAGTTGTCTTCCTGGGATCAATCATGCGATGTCAACAACAGTACTGGTTGGGGTAAGAAAATGAGTTGTCTTCCTGGGATCAATCATGCGATGTCAACAACAGTACTGGTTGGGGTAAGAAAATGAGTTGTCTTCCTGGGATCAATCATGCGATGTCAACAACAGTACTGGTTGGGGTAAGAAAATGAGTTCTCTTCCTGGGATCAATCATGCGATGTCAACAACAGTACTGGTTGGGGTAAGAAAATGAGTTCTCTTCCTGGGATCAATCATGTAACGTACTCAACAGTGATGTTCAGGAAAGTCATATTAAGAAAGTGCCACAATGAGCTCATGAGCGTTCTTGAGTATTTTTAAAAGTTAGACATTAAAGTGAACTAAATTTCTGAACTGTGCTTCTCACTCCTTGCACCCAGCATCAACTTGGTCCAGACAAAATCCCTCACTTAAGTTTGAAATTAAGGTTTCTCTTTGTTTTTTTGAGATTATGTGAGGGAGTGCTTCATAAAATGAGAATTAAAATTGCGGTTTTTTTAATTTATCACTAAGATGCAACTACACTTCTCCATGGGAAAGCGGAAAAAAATTCTTCCTCCGTAAGCCATGCGTGCCATAAAAGGCGACTAAAATGCCAGGAGCAAGTTGCTAGTAAACCCTTCTCCTGTATATACTAATTACTAAACTTAGATCACCCTGTCTTGGTGGGATAAAATATGCACCTTGCACTAAATTTACTGCAATATATATATATATATATATATATATATATATATATATATATAATCAGAGCATGGAGTAAAATCTTATTTGCAACATGTTGAAGATCTTTATTATAGGATCACACTGTCTCTCTGCTCCGTCTAACAAGCACAAAATATATAAGGTCTTGCCCAAGTGTTTACGGTATGCCCAGTTCATTAAGAGTTTCATTCCTTTTTTGTATGTGTGGAGATTTCTGTAGTTCCTGGTCCTAGTCTGTCCTGACTTCTTTAGTTTCAGACAGTTCCTGCATCCTCCTGGGAAAACCTCTTTAAATCTCTTTGGAAGACCTCCTTGAATCTCCTGGTAAAACCTCATTGATTCTTGAATCTCCTGGTAAAACCTCATTGATTCTTGAATCTCCTGGGGAGACCTTGAATCTCCTGGGAAGATCTTGAATGTTCTGGGAAGATCTCCTTGAATCTCCTGGAAAGACCTTCCAGATCTCCTGGGAAGACCTTCTTGAATCTCCTGGGAAGACCTTCTTGAATCTTCTGGGAAGACCTTGAATCTTCTGGGAAGACCTTGAATTTCCGGGGAAGACGCTGAATCTTCTGGGAAGACCTTGAATCTCCTAGGAGAACCTTGAATATCTTCTAGGAAGACCTTGAATCTCCTAGGAGAATCTTGAATCTTCTGGGAAGACCTTGAATCTCCTAGGAAGACCTTGAATCTTCCGGGAAGGCCCTGAATATCTGGGAAAGACCTTGAACTCGGGGAAGACCTTGAATCTCCGAGGAAGGCCCCCTTGAATCTCCTGGGAAGACTTTAAATCTTCCGGAAAACCTTGAATATCCCAGGAAAACCTTGAATAGGTTGGGAAAACCTTGAATCTCCTTGGAAGACCTAGAATATCCTGGGAAGTCCTTGAAGCTTCTGGGAAGACCTTGAATCTCCTGGGAAGACCTTGAATCTCCTGTCATTATTATGTGGCTATGAACAAGGTGTTTTTATATTTTCATCCCTCAACAGTTTCTGAACAACCAGACTGTTGTTGATGTGTCGTTGCTGCTACATGGAGGGACTGGAGGGAGAGAGGAGACGTGGAGGGACTGGAGGGAGAGAGACGTGGAAGGACTGGAGGGAGAGAGGAGACGTGGAAGGACTGGAGGGAGAGAGGAGACGTGGAAGGACTGGAGGGAGAGAGGAGACGTGGAGGGACTGGAGGGAGAGAGGAGACGTGGAGGGACTGGAGGGAGAGAGGAGACGTGGAGGGACTGGAGAGAGAGAGAGGAGACGTGGAGGGACTGGAGGAAGACAGGAGAAAGTTCAGTAGGGGGGTGGATTCCTGTTTTGCATTGAGAGAACATATATTACCAGAGGTGGATAAAACGATACTGTGTCGGTCCAGAGACCACAGGACGCAGAGAGAGAGAGAGAGAGAGAGAGAGAGAGAGAGAGAGAGAGAGAGAGAGAGAGAGAGAGCGAGAGAGAGAGAGAGAGAGAGAGAGAGAGAGAGAGAGAGAGAGAGAGAGCGAGAGAGAGAGAGAGGGAGAGAGAGAGAGGGAGAGAGGCAGAGAGAGAGAGAGAGAGAGAGAGAGAGAGAGAGAGAGAGAGAGAGAGAGAGAGAGAGAGAGAGAGAGAGAGAGAGAGAGAGAGAGAGAGAGAGAGAGAGAGAGAGAGAGAGAGAGAGCGAGAGAGAGAGAGAGAGAGAGAGAGAGAGAGAGAGAGAGAGAGAGAGAGAGAGAGACAGAGAGAGAGAGAGAGAGAGAGAGAGAGAGAGAGAGAGAGAGAGAGAGAGAGAGAGAGAGAGAGAGAGAGAGACGGAGAGAGAGACAGAGACAGAGACGAAGACAGGTCGAGGGAGTGGGAGGCTGGCAGACGGGACGAGACAAGGTAACATACTTGGTCGATTTTCCGCCTGGTGTGTGTGTGTGTGTGTGTGTGTGTGTGTGGTTCCAACCCTGCCATCCCACTTGTCAACGCTTAGGCCCACTGATGCCGTGATTGTGTACTGTTGTGCTGGTGTACTGCTGTGCTTTTGTACTGTTGTGCTGGTGTACTGTTATGTTGTTGTACTGTTCTGGTGTACTGCTGTGCTGGTGTACTGTTGTGCTTTGGTACTGTTGTCCTGATGTACTGTTGTGCTGATGTACTGCTGTGTTGGTGTCTTGCTGTGATGTTGCCTTCCAGTACTGGTGTCTTGCTGCTGTGTTTTAGACCAGTCTATCACAGTGCTGTGTCCTAGACCAGTCTGCCACAGTGTAGTGTCCTAGACCAGTCTGCCACAGTGTTGTGTCCTAGACCAGTCTGCCACAGTGCTTGGTTCTAGACCAGTCTATCATAGTGCTGTGTTCTAGCCCAGTCTATCACAGTGATGGGTCCTAGACCAGTCTATCACAGTGCTGGGTCCTAGACCAGTCTATCACAGTGCTGGGTCCTAGACCAGTCTATCACAGTGTAGTGTCCTAGACCAGTCTGTCACAGTGCTTGGTTCTAGACCAGTCTATCATAGTGCTGTGTTCTAGCCCAGTCTATCACAGTGATGGGTCCTAGACCAGTCTATCACAGTGTTGGGTCTTAGACCAGTCTATCACAGTGTTGGGTCTTAGACCAGTCTATCATAGTGCTGTGTTCTAGCCCAGTCTATCACAGTGTTGGGTCCTAGACCAGTCTATCACAGTGCTGGGTCCTAGACCAGTCTATCACAGTGCAGTGCCCTAAACCAATCTATCACAGTGCTGGGTCCTAGACCAGTCTATCATAGTGCTGTGTTCTAGCCCAGTCTATCACAGTGTTGGGTCTTAGACCAGTCTATCACAGTGCTTGGTCCTAGACCAGTCTATCATAGTGCTGTGTTCTAGCCCAGTCTATCACAGTGCTGGGTCCTAGACCAGTCTCACAGTGCTGGGTCCTAGACCAGTCTCACAGTGCTGGGTCCTAGACCAATCTATCACAGTGCTGGGTCCTAGACCAGTCTCACAGTGCTGGGTCCTAGACCAATCTATCACAGTGCTGGGTCCTAGACCAGTCTATTACAGTGCAGTGTCCTTAACCAATCTATCATAGTGCTAGGTCCTGGACCAATCTATCACAGTGCAATGTCCTAAACCAGTCTATCACAGCGCAGTGTCATAAACCAATCTATCACAGTGCTGGTCCTAGACCAGTGTATCACAGTGCTGTGACCTAGACCAGTCTATCACAGTGCAATGTCTTAGACCAGTCTATCACAGTGTTGGGTCCTAGACCAGTCTATCACAGTGCTGGGTCCTAAACCAGTCTATCACAGTGCTGGGTCCTAGACCAGTCTATCACAGTGCTGGGTCCTAGACCAGTTTGTCACAGCGCTGGGTTCTAGACCAGTCTATAATAGTGCTGGGTCCTAGACCAGTCTATCACAGTGCTGGGTCCTAGACCAGTCTATCACAGTGCTGGGTCCTAGACCAGTCTATCGCAGTGCTGGGTCCTAGACCAGTGTATCACAGTGCAGTGTCCTTAACCAATCTATCACAGTGCTGGGTCCTAGACCAGTCTCACAGTGCTGGGTCCTAGACCAGTCTCACAGTGCTGGGTCCTAGACCAGTCTATCACAGTGCTGTGTCCTAGATCAGTCTATCACAGTGCTGGGTCCTAGACCAGTCTATCACAGTGCTGGGTCCTAGACCAGTCTGTCAGTGCTGGGTCCTAGACCAGTGTATCACAGTGCTGGGTCCTAGACCAGTGTATCACAGTGCTGGGTCCTAGACCAGTGTATCACAGTGCAGTGTCCTTAACCAATCTATCACAGTGCTGGGTCCTAGACCAGTGTATCACAGTGCAGTGTCCTTAACCAATCTATCACAGTGCTGGGTCCTAGACCAGTCTATCACAGTGCTGGATCCTAGACCAGTCTATCACAGTGAGGAGGTCCTAGACCAGTCTATCACAGTGAGGAGGTCCTAGACCAGTCTATCACAGTGCTGGGTCCTAGACCAGTCTATCACAGTGCTGGGTCCTAGACCAGTCTATCACAGTGCTGGGTCCTAGACCAGTCTATCACAGTGCTGGGTCCTAGACCAGTCTATCAAAGTGAGGAGGTCCTAGACCAGTCTATCACAGTGCTGGGTCCTAGACCAGTCTATCACAGTGCTGGGTCCTAGACCAGTCTATCACAGTGCTGGGTCCTAGACCAGTCTATCACAGTGCTGGATCCTAGACCAGTCTATCACAGTGCTGGGTCCTAGACCAGTCTATCACAGTGCTGGGTCCTAGACCAGTCTATCACAGTGCTGGGTCCTAGACCAGTCTATCACAGTGCTGGATCCTAGACCAGTCTATCACAGTGCTGGATCCTAGACCAGTCTATCACAGTGCTGGGTCCTAGACCAGTCTATCACAGTGCTGTGATCAGTGGAAGTGGCCACAGCTAACTTTCGGGTCTCCGCTATCGGAATTAAAATTATTAAAGCTCCTGGAAGGAATATATTAACCCTATTAGTAAGGAAAATATTACAGCTTATTATTATTAATATGATTATTATTACTATTATTATAGTGGTAGTAGTAGTAGTACTAGTAGTAGTAGCAGCAGCAGTAGTAATAGTATTAGTAATGGTGGTGGTGTGGTGGTAGTCTTAGTAGTAATAATGGTGGTAGTAGAAGCAATAGTGGCAGTAGTAATAGTGGTGGTTGTAGTAGTAAACACACACGTCATACAGTGCCTGGGTAATGGGATGTCATCAGGAAAAAGTAACTCTGGATAACTCAAGTCATCCCCTTCCCCTAGGAGGGATGGTTACTATAAAGAGCCGACCACAAATAGTCCTGGCACTATTCCTGTCCTGGTCAAGCAAGTTCCAGGCAACATTCCTGTTATTTCTGGTCGGGAATCCTACGAGGTAGGAAGAGGTGTTCTAATTTAGGGATCAGATTCCTAAACAGGAATGGGGACGTTGTTGTGTATTCCTAATTGGGAGTCATCTATCTCCTCCCTTGCACAGGGGAGGAGAGAATAATAAAAAAAATATTTTTAGCCAGTTTCTTGTAAAGTGGAGTTTGTGAATGATTGATGGATTGATGTTGTGGTCTCTCTCTGCTATATATATATATATATGTGTGTGTGTGTACTCACCTAGTTGAGGTTGCGGGGGTCGAGTCCGAGCTCCTGGCCCCGCCTCTTCACTGATCGCTACTAGGTCACTCTCTCTGAACCGTGAGCTTTATCATACCTCTTCCTAAAGCTATGTATGGACCCTGCCTCCACTACATCGCTTCCCAAACTATTCCACTTACTGACTACTCTGTGCCTGAAGAAATACTTCCTAACATCTCTGTGAGTCATCTGTGTCTTCAACTTTCAACTGTGTCCCCTTGTTACTGTGTCCAATCTCTGGAACATCCTGTCTTTGTCCACCTTGTCAATTCCTCTCAGTATTTTGTATGTCGTTATCATGTCCCCCCTATCTCTCCTGTCCTCCAGTGTCGTCAGGTTGATTTCCCTTAACCTCTCCTCGTAGGACATACCTCTTAGCTCTGGGACTAGTTTTGTTGCAAACCTTTGCACTTTCTCTAGTTTCTTTACGTGCTTGTGGGTTCCAAACTGGTGCCGCATACTCCAATATGGGCCTAACGTACACGGTGTACAGGGTCCTGAACGATTCCTTATTAAGATGTCGGAATGCTGTTCTGAGGTTTGCTAGGCGCCCATATGCTGCAGCAGTTATTTGATTGATGTGCGCTTCAGGAGATGTGCCTGGTGTTATACACACCCCAAGATCTTTTTCCTTGAGTGAGGTTTGTAGTCTCTGGCCCCCTAGACTGTACTCCGTCTGCGGTCTTTTTTGCCCTTCCCCAATCTTCATGACTTTGCACTTGGTGGGATTGAACTCCAGGAGCCAATTGCTGGACCAGGTCTGCAGCCTGTCCAGATGTGTGTGTGTGTGTGTGTGTGTGTGTGTGTGTGTGTGTGTGTGTGTGTGTGTGTGTGTGTGTGTGTGTGTGTGTGTGTGTGTGTGTGGGTATGTGTATGTGTATGTGTATGTGTGTGTGTATGTGTTTGTGTATGTGTTTGTGTTTGTGTGTGTGTGTGTGTTTGTGTATGTGTGTGTTCGGGGCTGATTTACCTATGTGTATGTTTGGGGATGATTTACCTAAGTGGTCCACTTTCTAAAGTGATTGATTCACTTAAGTACTCAACTTTTAAGTGGTTGATTTACTTAATCAGTCACCCTCTTTAAGTGGCTATTTCAACTTACTTTTTTCAGGCGCTGTATGGTTGTGTGGTGGTGGTGGTGGTAGCGTTGGTGGTAGCGTTGGTGGTAGTGGGTGTACTCACCTAGCTGAGGTTGCAGGGGTCGAGTCCAAGCTCCTGGCCCCGCCTCTTCACTGATCGCTACTAGGTCACTCTCCCTGAACCGTGAGCTTTATCATACCTCTGCTTAAAGCTATGTATGGATCCTGCCTCTACTACATCGCTTCCCAAACTATTCCACTGGTGGTAGTGGTGGTGGTGTTGGTGATGGTGACTGGGATAGTGGTTTTGGTGGTGTTTTGGTGGTGGTGGTGGTGGTGATTGTGGTTGTGGTGGGAGGTATTGGCCATCTGGTAGAAGCTTTGGTAGAGGTGCAGGCAATGATACAGGCAGAGGTTCAGGCAAAGGTGCAGGAAGCATTGCAGGCAGCAGTACAGAAAAAGGTGCAGGTATCTGTGCAGGCAGAGGTTCAGGCAGCAGTGCAGGCAGAGGTTCAGGCAGCAGTGCAGGCAGAGGTTCAGGCAGCAGTGCAGGCAGAGGTTCAGGTAGCAGTGCAGGCAGAGGTTCAGGCAGTAGTGCAGGCAGAGGTTCAGGCAGTAGTGCAGGCAGAGGTTCAGGTAGCAGTGCAGGCAGTGGTTCAGGTAGCAGTGCAGGCAGAGGTTCAGGCAGTAGTGCAGGCAGTGGTTCAGGTAGCAGTGCAGGCAGAGGTTCAGGCAGTAGTGCAGGCAGAGGTTCAGGTAGCAGTGCAGGCAGAGGTTCAGGCAGCATTGCAGGCAGAGGTTCAGGTAGCAGTGCAGGCAGAGGTTCAGGCAGCAGTGCAGGCAGAGGTTCAGGTAGCAGTGCAGGCAGAGGTTCAGGCAGCAATGCAGGCAGAGGTTCAGACAGTAGTGCAGGCAGAGGTTCAGGCAGTAGTGCAGGCAGAGGTTCAGGCAGCAGTGCAGGCAGAGGTTCAGGCAGCAGTGCAGGCAGAGGTTCAGGCAGCAGTGCAGGCAGAGGTTCAGGCAGTAGTGCAGGCAGAGGTTCAGGCAGTAGTGCAGGCAGAGGTTCAGGCAGCAGTGCAGGCAGAGGTTCAGGCAGCAGTGCAGGCAGAGGTTCAGGTAGCAGTGCAGGCAGAGGTTCAGGCAGCAGTGCAGGCAGAGGTTCAGGCAGCAGTGCAGGCAGAGGTTCAGGTAGCAGTGCAGGCAGAGGTTCAGGTAGCAGTGCAGGCAGAAGTTCAGGTAGCAGTGCAGGCAGAGGTTCAGGCAGCAGTGCAGGCAGAGGTTCAGGCAGCAGTGCAGGCAGAGGTTCAGGTAGCAGTGCAGGCAGTGGTTCAGGTAGCAGTGCAGGCAGAGGTTCAGGCAGTAGTGCAGGCAGAGGTTCAGGCAGCAGTGCAGGCAGAGGTTCAGGTAGCAGTGCAGGCAGAGGTTCAGGCAGCAGTGCAGGCAGAGGTTCAGGCAGTAGTGCAGACAGAGGTGTAGACAACAGTGCGAGCAGAGGTGCAGGCAGCATTGCAGGCAGAGGTGCAGGCAACAGTACAGCCAGCAGTGTAGGCAGCAGTGCAGACAGAGGTGTAGGCAGCAGTGGGCAGAGGTGCAGACACCAGTGCAGGCAGAGGTGCAGACAGCAGTGCAGGCAACAGCGCAGGCTGCAGTGCAGGCAGTTGTGCAGGTAGAGGTTCAGACAGCAGTACAGGCAGAGGTGCAGAAAGCAGTGCAGGGAACAGCGCAGGCAGCTGTGTAGGTAGAGATTCAGGCAGCTGTACAGGCAGAGGTGCAGTCAGAGATTCAGGCAGCAGTGCAGAAAGAGGAGCGGGCAGTGGAGCAGGCAGAGGTGCAGACAGCTGTTCAGGCAGAGGTGCAGACAGCTGTTCAGGCAGAGGTTCAGGCAGCAGTGCAGGCAGCAGTGCAGACAGGTGCAGGCAGCGGTGCAGGCGGAGGTACAGCCAGCAGGTTGAGGCAGCACCTCCCACAATGACCCCCTACACTCTCTCAGGTGATTACTTGTGTAAGGGGAACACACCCTGGCTGCGGAGACTGCGAGAGAGGGGATAGTGAAGAGGGGGAAAGGAGGAGAAAGAACAAGAAAAAGAGAGGAGTGGGAGAGGGAAGATAAAAGAGTGATGTGACAAAACATTAAATTAAAGGAGAGGAAAAGTGTAGTGGCTAGAGAGAGAGAGAGAGAGAGAGAGAGAGAGAGAGAGTAAACTTGGAAAAGGCAGAGATCAGGAGACGCCAGAATTGTCCACATCTTGTTTACCTTCTAAGGAAGTTTGTCATCCGTCTAGCTACCTCAAATTCTGCTTAGATAGTTAAGATAGAGTTTATTATTACTACTGCTATTACTATAACTACTAATACTATTATTACTACTGCTATTACTATAACTACTAATACTATTATTACTACTGCTATTACTATAACTACTAATACTATTATTACTACTGCTATTACTATAACTACTACTATTACTACTGCTATTACTACCGTACTATACTATATACCATCACTACCAGCACTACTTTTCCCATATAGCTTTTATGTCTTGTGTGGCTCCTTATCAATTGATGGTCCTGAGGTAGTTGAGTTTCTCACAGTCAACTCCTGCACAGCATCCAAATAGAACCTGATGTTTGCAAAGTGATTCTCTAGCTGGTTCTAAAGTAACTGCCATTGTTTTGGTACTTGAAGCTTCGGTGGGCAGTCTATTCCAGTAGTGTACTACTGTTTGCCAAAGGGTCTTCATGTACATTTATGTTACACCTCATGCCACAAAGTTTCTTTTCATTTTATCGAGTTATTGACTCATTTTGTGTTTGTTTCAAAGTCTTTCAGCATCTTAAAGGTTTGGATAGGCTCGCGTGATATTCGTTTCCTAAGAGAGACAAAGTTAAGTCTTTTTGGGTATTTCTTGACAGTGTTTGTTTCACAGTGATGGTAGGAACTTGTATTGCCCTTCTCTGTATCCTCTCCAGTGTATCTTTGTCTATTATGTAATTTGGGGAATAAAACTGAACAGCATATTCAAGTTGTGGTTTTACAAGTGCGTGAGAGTCAGCATTATTTTTGGCGCTTTTGTGGTCAAAATTTCTAGCTAGTAAACTTAGCATTTTGCTGATTTTGTTACAGATACTTTTTTGTTTAGAGTATTAAAAGTCGTTGCTTATGATTACTCCGAGTTACTTTAATACTTTTGTCTTTGCTAGCTTGTTTCTATTTAACACTCAGGTGAATAAGGAATAGAAAGTCACAGTGCCATGGCTGGAACAAGTCACCAAAAATTCACTCTTTCGAGTGACATTTCGGTCCATCTTGGACTATTATTAAGTCACTCATGTGATTGTACATAAATTCATTAATGATCCCATCATCATCTGCCAGTGCTAATATATCCACATCACTCTGAATGCTTATACATTCAGACATGACACTGCTTTTTTTTTTCCAAATACGAGTCACACACGAATTTGCCTAATTTCAGAGATCATTTATGCATTCTGTGAAAAGGATTGGATCAAGGCCCGATCCTGAGGATCTCAGGTACTAACACGTACATACTCACACACTTCTTCCTTCATTGCCACTCGCTGTTTCTGACTGGCGAGTCGTTTATCCAATCAAAAACTTTGCCTACACAAGAACCTCGTTTTGGCCAACAAGCTTCGATGTGCTATGTGATAGTAGACTTTATTCAAGTCTACCTCTATTACGGCTCTTGGGGAAATTTCTCGCCACGTTATTTTTCTGTATATAGAATAATTTCATTAGTAAGTTTATAAGTCATGATATTTTAATGCTAAATCCGCGTTGGTTTCTGGATATTTAGTAGTTATCTTCCGGGTGGTTTCCAGTCTCGTTGCTAAATCTCCAGTTGTTTACCTAACGTGGATGTTAACTTAATGGGGCAATAACTGAGGACACGTTCTGTCTATTATCTCTGAATACTGGTGAGCCATTTTTCCATTTTTCAGTCACATCGCAACTTGCAGCTTTATAATGGTTTGTTAATTATAAACGTAAGTTAGGACGCAATTTTGTGCCCATATATTGTTTCATTCTTGCAGCAACACCTCAGGAGAGAGAGAGAGAGAGAGAGAGAGAGAGAGAGAGAGAGAGAGAGAGAGATAGGAGAGAGTGGGGGGAGGGGCTAGGTGTGATGGTGCACCATAAACCTGGAGTACTGTGGGAGCGGAATCAGCATAGGTACCAACCCAGGCACTTCCCTGGCACCTCCCTTGAACTTCCCTGGCACCTCCCTGGTACCCTTGGCATCCTCCACGGAAAGACGTTATATAAAGTTAACCACATAATCATTTACATTCTATATCCACCCTCTCTATCTCCGCTTTGTGTGCCAACTCTTCACATAATAAATGAGAGACCTGAAGATCTCCACACCTGTGGCTTATATATATATATATATATATATATATATATATATATATATATATATATATATATATATATATATATATATATATATTATTGTAGCCACGAACGAATAGAATTGAATCAATAACACTGCGACTAGCCGAGGATTCGAACCCATGTCGTTTTGGCCCGAATCATGGTGAATGAAAATCACACATGACGTTCTAACCCACGGGACCACGCAATCCTACAAGAACCAAGCACCCATCAGAGCTAGTCGCAGTATTGTTAATGATTCAATACCACTCCTTTGTGGTTACACTAATATAAGTACTGCTTGTGGAGGCTAGTACACCAAACGGGGAGCAGAATGAAATTAGCTCAGAGGCACCCACACCACCGTATATCCTTAGATCACGGTAAAATGCCTAGCTCTGCTGGATGCGTGATTCTTGTAGGAATGCGTGGTCCCATGGGTTAGAGCGTCATGTGTGATTTTCACTCACCATGAGGCGGGCCAAAACGACATGGGGTCGAATCCTTGGCTAGTCGCAACTATACTAATATATATATATATATATATATATATATATATATATATATATATATATATATATATATATATATATATATAATATATATATATATATATATATATATATAATATATATATATATATATATATATATATATATATATATATATATATATATATATATATATATATATATATATATATATATATATATATATAATGTGTGTGTGTGTGTGTGTTTAGACCATTTACCGTTATCACTTCTAGTCTAAAAGTTGGAAATTTTATTTCTAATTGGTTAAGTTCAGTGTAGCTTCACTTAGTGTTTTTGGAGATTTCATAACTTTCATCTCCCGAAGTAACTTACCCTAAATAATGATTATTATTCTTTCTTGCCAATGTGAGCCCAATTCTAGTACTTAATGACCACTGGTACAAAAATCAACAAAGGGTCACAACAACACACAGTATGTATTCTCCATGAATGTATACTGGGACCTACATCGTTAGTCACTTTACAACAAATTCGTTTATATTCAGACAGTCTCTGTGATGTGAAATCTTCATAAATTTCTCATCTCCTGAGAGATGGCAATTCCCAAGTGAGAGTAACTCAAGCTCTGCTGGAACGATAGTTCTGAAAGTGTCGTAGCTGCTGGACCACGCTGGAATATTTGTCATCGCCCAGCTAGTGACTCCCAGCTCAGGCTGACAGATTTTATTACCCTATGTAAGAAACTCATCCTATGTTATGGAGTGTGACAGGGAACATAGCTAGCTTTTGTTCCCACAATTTAACTCTCATACAGAGTAGGAATGTAAATACTCTTGTTTACAAATGTAATCTCTCCTACCCTCCCTCACTCCTCCCTACCCTTCATCCCTTTCTCCCTCCTACCTCCCTCTCACCCACCTTCCCTCCCACCTACCTGTCGTCCTGACCATCAGTGTTGTCAGATGGTGCTGCCATCACCACCCGTCACGCTCGTAAATTTATTAATTGAAACACAGTTTTATCTCATAATTCTTCAGGGTTGGTGGCGGCGGCCCGATTAGTTTTTAATTTGTTATGACGTTTGTATAACTGTGGCCAGCGGCTACTCAGATAGCGTGGGAGGGGTGGGGGGTTAAGGAGACATGGGTTGGAGAAGAGAGGGGAGGGTTGGAGGGATAGGAATAGAAGAGGAGGAGGGTGGGTTTCGGGAAAGAGGAGGACTCTTCCTATTCTAGCTGCCTCTCTTCTACATCTGAGTGACCACCCTTTTGAGTTCTTCCTTAATACCATAAGATAAACTTTATTCGGGAGCTTTCAAACTGATTTCACATAAATTATTATAAATCCATGGTCACATAGATGTTGCAGTCAGGCAGTGCTGATATATTATAAAGATTTAACTCAGGATTAACCACTGAAGTCAAACAACTTTAACTAGACCAAAAGCTCCAGCTGCGGGTCATCATATGACTAAGACCCGCTTCAGGAAATTCTTGTCCTGTTTCCTAACGATCCTTACCCAACCTAAACTTTAACTATCACCTCTCTATTCTTCCTTATCCCCCTCCCCTTGTTAAATGGTTTCTTCCTGGAAAACTATCCTCAGCTCTGGGACGAAACCTGTAAAGCTTTCGTAGCTACTCAGCTACGGGGTATGGGTATCCTCATACCCATACTGAAGTCTCCCAAATCATGCTGACTGATATCATTTGATGTAAGATATCCATCCTATGTGATGGAATATTATAGAGAAACATTAGTAAGTTTGTTTAATGGAAAGAAAAAGTAATCGAGTCCTCCCTCCTTCCCTCACTCTTAAAAATTTCCTTCTCTATAATCCTGTCCCTCTTGCCTTCACTGCAAGTAAGTCAGTTTTTGCACGTTCTAAATCTTTCCACCCTTTACGTTTTGTGTATCCTATGTTATGTTAAACTCTATAAAATGACTACTCGTTTCCTCTTTTCCCGTAACTTCCCTCCCTACCTCTTCTATCCCCTTCTCTCTCTATTCCTCGCTCACTGCCTCATTCACTTCCGCCCTCCTTCATTCAATCTCTCCTCTTATCTTCTCCCTTCTCTCTTTCCCCCTCACTCTTTCCTTTCCTTTTTGCTCCCTTTTCTTCCCCCTTCCTTCCTACCCTCCCTTTCCTCTCCCCGGCAGCATCTTCATTTTCTCCCGTTCTCCCAAGTGAGAGAAACTCAGCGGGGAGATGTCATCAAGTTGGAGTTGTTCTTGTTGACGCTTACACCACAACACTAGTTGCTGAAGTTGTAGTTGATGTGGTGGGTGTTGTGATGGCTGTTGTAGTTTTCTGTTGCGGTGCTGGTTACTGCTGTGATTGCTGCTTTTTTTGTGGCTGCTGTTGTGATTGGTGTTAGGTGTCGCGGTGGTTATTGTGATTGTTGTTGTTGCTCTTGTAATTATATAGGCGTTTGTGGCAGTGGTGGTGGCGGTTGTTGTGGTTGCAATGACAGTCTCTTGCAATAGGTGTAGCGTATGACAGCCCTTCCTGGCTCTCTGTGGGTGATGCACCACTTGCGAGACATTATTTACCAGTACCCTGTTCATGTCTTGACAGACCATGCACCACTGATACCTTTATTCCAGAATAAACAACCTACTGGAATGTTAGCCAGATGGACCTTGACTATCCAAGAGTTCAATCCCACCACTGCCACCAATTTGTCGTAGGAGATAACGAGGGTTGAAGGTAGACACACTTGTTGGATGGTAACGATATGTATATTGTCAGACTGTGGATGAGAGGTGGGAACCCAGGCCTGCCTTGTTCTGCCTGCTTGGATGTCTAAACGCCGAGTGAGAGCGAGGCAGCTCGTCTCACTGCCTCAAGCTGTACCCCGTGACGTCATACAGTCACAGGCCTAGGGGGCTTCTATATAAAGCACATGGATGGTACTATGATACTCAACTAATCTATGCATACAACACATGTAAAGGAGGATCAGCAACTATGCTGACACATCATTTAAAACAACACACTTTACCTTAGGGAGGAAAGGATCTACTAAAACCCATACCAACACTTCTTAATAGCAAAGGAGATAATGCCAATACTTAAATGCAGCTGGACAGCTCCTGCATTAACCTAGCAAATAACTGAAGGTAAGCATACGAATTATAAAGCTTCCATATTCAATTTCCATCTCAGTTAGATGATAAAACCATCTTCTAAAACCATCATCTCTAGTATCCCTACTAGCAAACACTATCACATTAACCTCGTCTTCTAAGCGGACTAACATTATAAACATTACATTTCATCATATAACTCTATTGTAGTTTTAACATCACATTATTGTTTCCATTGTTTCGTTAAAATTATTACACTTAACGCAATAAAATCATAAATAATGACGATATAAATAGAGAAGAAAAACAATAAGCGGACGCTATCTTCATTAATCCATCTAAAGAAATCAGCAGAAAAAAATAGTCATTACTTTTACAAATTAACTGATTGCATAATGAATTTTAACAGTATAATACAAAAATTATCAAATTTTCTTTTTCACATTATCTTTCTCCTCGTTTATAACATACAGATTCTCAAAATCCAGTTATTAATGGAAATTTCTTGGACAGTATGGCATTTTATACTACATTTATGCACAGAAGTCAAAATATAGAGAGAATTTAACAAAAAAAATAAATCACTTTACTTACTAGCGTTTTAGGAATCACATCACAAACACTAATTTCCCATAGTAACACTAAATATTTTCTAATAAATTATTAACTGGGAATCAACTTAACACTAAACCATTAGAAGGAAACTAAATACAGTAAGTGCAAAACATTTTTTAAATGGCATCAAATACAATTATATCTGTCTACCCTAAGCTTCATAAGCTTCCTTAACAATACAATGAAACATACAATAAAAGGAATGTATGCCCAGATTATTACTCATTAGTAAAAATAAAACTAAGAATTAACAAAACATTGTCAGAGATTGCAATAAAATAGCTACTCTTACCTCTTTAATCCTAAGGGTAATAAAAATGAAATGATACTCTTCAACACACCACCAACAGTCCCCAGAATTTTTTCATTAAAGTGAGGTGACCTGATCAACATTGATCATATAAAATACCCACGTTAATTTACTAAATAACAAGGCATTACTAAGAGCGTATCATCACTTCGCCTTCCAGCTCTACCTTCCACGCTTATATTCCCACTTAGATAACTTCTAGTAGGGTCCTTCAGGAAGTCTATATCGTAGTTTCACTTTCCACACATACTACACTTTTGGTTTTGTTTTTTCTCAGCTTGTGGGTGAGACGTTATTAAAGTTATTGTCCTAAATATCACTTTCCAAAATCAGTTCAGAGTAAAATCATCCTCACACTGGCTTTAGTAAGACCACTTCCACTACTTAGCAACTATCAGACCACCTCAACTACTTAGCAACTATCAGACCACCTCCACCATTTAGCAACTATCAGACCATCTCCACTACTTAGCAACTATCAGACCACCTCCACTACTTAGCAACTATCAGACCACCTCCACTACTTAGCAACTATCAGACCACCTCCACTACTTAGCAACTATCAGATCACCTCCACTACTTAGCAACTAACAGACCACCTCCACTACTTAGCAACTATCAGATCACCTCCGCTACTTAGCAACTATCAGACCACCTCCACTACTTAGCAACTATCAGACCACCTCCACTACTTAGCAACTATCAGACCACCTCCACCTCTTAGCAACTATCAGACCATCTCCACCACTTAGCAACTATCAGACCACCTCCACTACTTAGCAACTATCAGACCATCTCCACTACTTAGCAACTATCAAACCAACTCCACTAGCAACTATCAGACCACGTCCACAAGCAACTATCAGACCACCTCCACTACTTACCAACTATCAGACTGTTACAAAAAACGCGATTCTAAAAGCTTAGAGATCTCCAGTGAATACTAGAAAGGACTGCCCTTCTAGCATCCAGCCTGTTACTGGGTTTTCGTAACAAGTAGTCAGTATCCTTGTCCAATTATCCATTAAAATTCAGTATTATTCAATAGTGCTTCAGGATTACAATTGGTAGGCTACTAACTAGAGAAATTAAAATTTAATAAATTTATTAAGTCTAGAGGTATATTATCAAATTAAATTAATCACAGCAATCAAAATAAAATCAATCTCTCGAGTTCAATATTATTGTGCTGAAAGCACATATCACATTTATAATTCTTAAGTACCGTCTGGTACATTAACATTTAATAAGATATTACAAATATGTACAAGTAAGTGTGTATGTGTGTAAGTGCTATAAGTAGTTCGCTATGTCTCAAGACTCGAATAAGACTTAAACAAGTGACTGACAAAGTCCTCTAATAAACTAACTTCTTGACCGACTGGCAACCAGAACAGTCTGCTTGAACAATGAAAAGAATGCTAAGCCCAATAGCCATATAACAAGCGACTGTGACACAATCAGGATCAAGTAGATAACATAACGACACTGAGATGCTCAGAGTGTCTAAGCGACACACAACCTCAGTACAACGTCGAAAATCACTAAGTCTATACAATGTTCTGTGAACAGAGTTCTACAGAACTAACAAGAATAATGAGACAATCTGTCCAACCACCAAGCGAGTCTAGAGCAGACTGAATACTTCACGAGAGGTGAGGACACCCCTCCCCCCTCGATCACGTGATAGCCCCGTGGACAGCACAGCTCAGAAGCCGGCAGTATAACGAGCGACAAGCGATAATTACAGTAGTTTGACAATCAAGACTTGAACTGAGCACTTAATATGTTACATCCTAACAACATAAGTCAAATAATAATATAAAGTCATACATTTACGATTTAGCTATTATCGCAAATATAAGCAATATAAAATTAAATGAAAAGGTAATAATTATATTATATATATATACATAATCATTGCAACCTATTCAGGGGTTGCAACACAGACCACCTCCACTACTTAGCAACTATCAGACCACCTCCACAACTTAGCAACTATCAGACCACCTCCACTACTTAGCAACTATCAGACCACCTCCACTACTTAGCAACTATCAGACCATCTCCACTACTTAGCAACTATCAAACCAACTCCACTAGCAACTATCAGACCACGTCCACTAGCAACTATCAGACCACCTCCACCACTTAGCAACTATCAGACCACCTCCACCACTTAGCAACTATCAGACCACCTCCACCACTTAGCAACTATCAGACCACCTCCACTACTTAGCAACTATCAGACCACCTCCACTACTTAGCAACTATCAGACCACCTCCACTACTCAGCAACTATCAGACCACCTCCACTACTCAGCAACTATCAGACCACCTCCACTACTCAGCAACTATCAGACCACCTCCACTACTTAGCAACTATCAGACCATCTCCACTACTTACCAACTATCAAACCAACTCCACTAGCAACTATCAGACCACGTCCACTAGCAACTATCAGACCACCTCCACTACTTAGCAATTATCAGACCACCTCCACTACTTAGCAACTATCAGACCATCTCCACCACTTAGGAACTATCAGACTACCTTCACTACTTAGCAACTATCAGACCACCTGCACAACTTAGCAACTATCAGACCACCTCCACTACTTAGCAACTATCAGACCACCTCCACTACTCACCAACTATCAGACCACCTCCACCACTTAGCAACTATCAGACCACCACCACTACTCAGCAAGTATAAAAACCACCACTTCTTAGCAACGCCAATAGCTTCCTCTTTTAATTTTAAGGGCTTTACTTTAGGACATATACGACATTAAGTACTACTAACTGTAGCATTTGATGAGCTTTCATTTCTACTACCCAGTACAGTACACCTTTCTCTCTCTCTCTCTCTCTCTCTCTCTCTCTCTCTTTCTCTCTCGTCTCAAATTCAGCACTACTTAAACTAGACTTACGGGTCAGAAGTTTACCTTTTTCCAAGCACTCAGTTACTCGTGTTTATTATTCACAATACACAATCCGCACATGGGAGAGAGAAGCTTACGACGACGTTTCGGTCTTGTGTCTACTATGTAACGTTTTCTCTGTTCCTCACTACCGTGTCAATATTCGCATCTACGTTATTGTTGTAGTATTTCTACTGCTGGCAACTGGGACATGTGTGAGGCCACTCTTACACGACCTCATAAGAGTAACCTGAGAAAGATTCTGCAACTTATTTATTACACTAAATCAAAATCAAAATTTCCTTACTCGTGGAAAGAAGGTATCGTTAAGGGAAAACTATCTAGACCCTTTTGGTACTCACTATATACTCTTCTCTCAAGTCTCTTGCCAACGTTAGAGACCCGGTTCTGTCTCTCAGTCTCTCTTTGCTATTCCCATCTTAAAAAATATGTTACCCTACCCTAATTAAAATTAATTAGGCATACTCTGGTACATCAGATTATTAGTAGACCCAACCTTATGAGGTCGGACTAGTAAAATCTAGATCAACACTTCATATTAGAGGAGAAAATAAGGCCAGTAACACGTGAAAACAGCTGGAATTTCTTGCATTAACTCTGCAGATAGCACGAAGTGTAAGTGTATTAAGTTACTGTGAAGCTTTTCCACTTATATTTCATCTAAAGTGGATGATAGAAGGTGGAGCAACATCAGCATTGGTTGTGGTGGTGTTGGTTGTGGTGTTGGTTGTGGTGTTGGTTGTGGTGTTGGTTGTGGTGGTGCTGGTTGTGGTGGTGCTGGCTGTGGTGTTGGTTGTGGTGGTGCTGGTTGTGGTGTTGGTTGTGGTGGTGCTGGTTGTGGTGGTGCTGGTGTTGGTTGTGATGGTGTTGGTTGTGATGGTGTTGGTTGTAATGGTGTTGGTTGTAATGGTGTTGGTTGTAATGGTGTTGGTTGTAATGGTGTTGGTTGTGATGGTGTTGGTTGTGATGGTGTTGGTTGTAATGGTGTTGGTTGTGATGGTGTTGGTTGTGATGGTGTTGTGGTGTTGGTTGTGGTGGTTGTGATGGTGTTGGTTGTGGTGGTGTTGGTTGTGGTGTTGGTTGTGGTGGTGTTGGTTGTGGTGGTGTTGGATGTGGTGGTGTTGGATGTGGTTGTGGATGTGGTGGTGGTGTTGGTTGTGGTGGGGTTGGATGTGGTGGTGTTGGATGTGGTTGTGGATGTGGTGGTGGTGTTGGTTGTGGTGGGGTTGGATGTGGTGGTGTTGGATGTGGTGGTGTTGGATGTGGTTGTGGATGTGGTGGTGGTGTTGGTTGTGGTGGGGTTGGATGTGGTGGTGTTGGATGTGGTTGTGGATGTGGTGGTGGTGTTGGTTGTGGTGGTGTTGGATGTGGTGGTGTTGGATGTGGTGGTGTTGGATGTGGTTGTGGATGTGGTGGTGGTGTTGGTTGTGGTGGGGTTGGATGTGATGGTGTTGGATGTGGTGGTGTTGGATGTGGTTGTGGATGTGGTGGTGGTGTTGGTTGTGGTGGGGTTGGATGTGGTGGTGTTGGATGTGGTGGTGTTGGATGTGGTGGTGTTGGATGTGGTTGTGGATGTGGTGGTGGTGTTGGTTGTGGTGGGGTTGGATGTGGTGGTGTTGGATGTGGTGGTGTTGGATGTGGTTGTGGATGTGGTGGTGGTGTTGGTTGTGGTGGGGTTGGCTGTGGTGGTGATGGTTGTGGTTGTGTTGGTTGTGGTGGTGTTGGCTGTGGCGGTGTTGGTTGTGGTGGTGTTGGCTGTGGTGGTGTTGGCTGTGGTGGTGTTGGCTGTGGTGGTGATGGTTGTGGTGGTGATGGTTGTGGTGACGGTTGTGGTGATGGTTGTGGTGGTATTGGTTGTGGTGGTGATGGTTGTGGTGGTATTGGTTGTGGTGTTGGTTGTGGTGGCGGTTGTGGTGGTGATGGCTGTGGTGGTGATGGCTGTGGTAGTGATGGCTGTGGTGGTGATGGTTGTGGTGGTGATGGCTGTGGTAGTGATGGCTGTGGTGGTGATGGCTGTGGTGTTGGTTGTGGTGGTGATGGTTGTGGTGGTGATGGTTGTGGTAGTGATGGCTGTGGTGGTGATGGCTGTGGTAGTGATGGCTGTGGTGGTGATGGTTGTGGTGTTGGTTGTGGTGGTGATGGTGTTGTTGTGGCGGTAATTGCTATTTTGTCGCTTTTTTTTTTTGGTAATTGTAGTTGTGGCTGTGAGCATTTTTTTTGTAGCTGTTGTGGTTGTTGTCTTGGTTGTTGTAATCATAACAGTTTATGTGGTGGTTATGATGGTGGTGGTTGTGGTAGCAACTTTAACACTAGAGTAACATGTAGTATTTTCTGATTGAGAGAAAGAGAGAGAGAGAGAGAGAGAGAGAGAGAGAGAGAGAGAGAGAGAGAGAGAGAGAGAGAGAGAGAGAGAGAGAGAAGAAGAGAGAGAAAGGATATTAATAGCTTAGCCCGTAAAGACTTGTCGAGGCTCGTCCGATGTGTTTAGATCTCTCTATAGTATAGGTTAGGTAAGACGGGGGGTGAAGAGAAGGAACGAGAGGGAGAGCTTTTCTGTATAAAGGCTGGCTACATCAGCAATATGATCCTACTCTATATGCTAGTTACATAATGGGAACAAAATCTAGCCGTTTTCCCTGTCATATTCCATCACACGGGATGGATATCGTATCTGTGGTAATGTAATCTGTCGACCCGAGCTGGGAGACTTCAGTATGACAATGAGGATATCGTCAAGCACTGCACTATGGATTCAGCAGCTGCACCAACTTGAAGGGTTCCATTACATCAGAGCTGGAGTTAAAATTTCCTGGAAATTACCAATCTCTCAGAATGTCCTATCCCACAAATAATGATAATAATAATTTCTACAAGGACATGTACAAGGTATACAGTCCTAGCTAACATCAGTGACCTACTATTATATAGAAAGCCCTCTGTTATGCAGAGCATTTCGGGTAAATAACGTCAGTTTTCTTCCCAGGATGCGACCCACAACAGTCGACTAACACCCAGGTACCTATCTACTGCTAGGCGAACAGGTAAAAGGAATTAGTGAAGATATTCTCACAGCGCTAGATTTAATACAACATAAATACTCGTACATATACAAACGCACACGTATAAATTCACTGCTTCGTTAACAAAACAACACAGCCCTTAAATGAGCCTAAGAAACACTAAATAAACTTAGCTAAAATACACCAGACACGAGTCAGTTACATTATATTACATTAATCTGGCGGTCAACACTAGTCTAGGTCATTAGGCTAGTTGAGTGGAAAAGTAATCACAAAACCATATTTGTTAATTAATTATGGAGTCACTAATACGGTGTCACAATATTAGTTCTGTCTACATATACCATTGACGAGTTTGGACAGTCTTTCTACTGCCGGAGCCTGGTCCATGGCCGGGCTCCGGGAGTAGACTCTCGAAACCCATTGGGTATTTGTAAAGGAATAAAAGTTACAATCCAGCGACTGGAACAATTCCCAAAACAATCCCACAGTTACAATCCCGTGGCTGGAACAATTCCCAAAACAATCCCACAGTTACAATCCCGTGGCTGGAACAATTCCCAAAACAATCCCAGTTACAATCCCGTGGCTGGAACAATTCCCAAAACAATCCCAGTTACAATCCCGTGGCTGGAACAATTCTCAAAACAATGCCAGTTACAATCCCGTGGCTGGAACAATTCTCAAAACAATCCCACAGTTACAATCCCGTGGCTGGAACAATTCTCAAAACAATCTCACAGTTACAATCTCGTTTACCCTCAAAAGCAGGACCGAAACGTCGTTTGTCGTTTACCTTCAAAAGTATGACCGAAACGTCGTTTATCGTTTACCCTCAAAAGTAATGATTCGTTGTCCCTGTTAAGTAGTTGAATTTTATCAAACCTATTAATGCATAAGATAAAATAGGAGACATTTGCAACATTTGGAATTTTGTTTTATTGTGGTTCTTCAGTCCGGTACTGAGAGGGATGGTGGAAGACGAGAAGGAGTTTGAGGGAGTCAGTCCCTCATTACTGTGGAGGAGCGCTAAACCCTTGAGTCGATGTGTTCAGTCCATCAGTCTTGAGAAAAGGTATTTTTCTCAAAACTGACTGAAGATATCTATTCAACGCTGAGGGACTGATTACCTCAAACTCCATCATTCATCTCTGTACTGGACTGAGGAAGTCACCGAATTGCAAAAAGTGACTTAATTATTGAACTTGTCAGTTTTCTCAACTGTTTACATCAGAAAATCAGTAAGCGAAAAGATCCGTTTTCTTTGGGTTTTTTTTTTCACTGGTTGAAATGAATCTTGATGAGTGATGAAAAAAATGACTGAAATTGATGAACGAGGATGAATTACGTGGAATAAATAAAGTTACGAGTGAAAGTTACTAGTGAACATTCACTATTGAATGTTCACTACTGAATGTTCACAGTGTACTGATGAACAACACCTTGCGAAGGAGAACGTTGTGAAGAACACTGAAGATAATTCACAATTAACCTACAATAATTAACAATCAACCCACAACAAATAATTCACGATAATTCACAAATAACCATCAATAATTCACAACTGACAACAGTTTGAAACTATTAAACAAAAAATTAACTTCTAACAAGAATTTACAACTATATACGAAATTTCGATTCCGTCTTGAGCCATCTTCAGTTAACGTCTGGGAGAGCAGAAGCAGAGGTAGAACAAGTGAATAAATGAAGAGGTAGGAAAGGTCAAGGAAGGTGAAGAGACAACCAAGGTCAAGGAAGGTGAGGCAGCCAAGGTCAGGGTGGGAGAAGTTGACAATGTACTGGGGGAGGTTGACAGTTTACTGGGTGAGGCTCACAGTGTATTGGGAGAGGTTGACTGAGTACTGGGAGAGGCAAACAATGTACTGATGGAGGTTGACAGTGTACAGGGGAAGGCTGATAGTGTACTGGGGAGGTTAAGTGTACTGGGAGAGGTTGACAGTGTACTGGGAAAGGTTAACAGTATACTTGGGAGGTTAATAGTGTAGTGGGGAGGTTAACAGTGTAGTGGGGAGGTTAACAGTGTACTGGGAGAGGTTAACAGTGTACTGGGAGAGGTTGACAGTGTACTGGGAGAGGTTAACAGTGTACTGGAAAAGGTTGACAAGTAATCTTTTAACAAAACTGAATATATCAGTAGTGTGTTGCTACATAATTCTGTGTGACAATTACAGAGTGGGAACAAAAGTTGACTGTTTCCCTGTTATATTCCACCACTCAGGGCGTTGCTCATACAAGGTGTTGAAATGTGTCAGCCTGAGCTGGGAGACTTCAGTAGTGTCAGCCTGAGCTGGAAGACTTCAGTAGTGTCAGCCTGAGCTGGGGGACTTCAGCAGGGCAATGAGGATATCATCAAGGATTCCAGTAAAAGTTCATCAACTACGCCAGCTTCAGAGATTTTCTTCCAGCAGCGCTGGAGTTACTATCATCCGAGAATTGCTGTCTCTCAGGTGTAGAGAAAAGAAAGAGAACTGAGGATGGAAAGAGAATAAATGGAAGTAATCTTTATTTGGTTGATTATATCATCATTCTTCAGAAGGAAGCAGAAACACGAGGGATTGGAAGAGGTATAAGGAGTAGGAAGGTATCAGTGAGAATGAAACCAGATAAAAAGTTGTGTTAAGGGGAATGAGAAAGAAAAGAAATAGAAGGAAAGCGAAAAGGTCAGATGAAAGGGGCTGCCTAAGAAGAGAGTGAGTCGGGCGTAGAGGAGGGAGATGGGCTTGGAGGGAGAGGTGGGCGTGGAGGAGGGAGAGACGGGCGTGGAGGTAGAGATGGGCGTGAGGAGGGAGAGATTGGAGTGGAGGGAGACATGGGCGTGGAGGAGGGAAAGACGTGCTTGAAAGAGGTAGAGACAGGCGTGGAGGAGGGAGAGATGGGCGTGGAGGAGGGAGAGACGGGCGTGGAGGTGGGATGGAGGGTGGGAGGGGCCAGGGTGTCAGGTGAGCTCCGCCTGGCGTGCGACTCGACCTGACAGACTCATTTAGGGGCAGTGAGCCGTGAAGTGCGCCACCTGCTGGATAATCAACACAATATACGGTCAGTCCGACCCACCTACCACACACCCACTTTTACTCATCTCTTTATTAATTTACCTTCTAATTACAGCCCAGGAACACACGGGAAAATGCTCCCCTTTTTCATATAAATGTTTCGTAATGAAAGAGGTCAGAAAACAGACCTGAGGGACGCCGGTTCTAGAGGTTTACTTCCTAGACCGGTAAAAAATTATGCCTTCCAGTTGGCCACTAATTTTATAGCCTTCCTGTGTTTTTTTTATAAGTTTTCTGTTATCTCGTTGTTGGTGATAAAGGAGAGGGATGAGGGTTAAGAGGGGCCGTCAACACCTGAGCTGGACGCTGGAGCCTCGGCCAGCCCAGGTAGAAAAGGTTGATTGTACCGGTGTCGTCTTCGTGGCCAGTTCAGCCAAACCTGGCACAACCCAGCACAGCTCACCACAGCTAAGTACAGCCCAGCACAGCCCAACCCAGGATAGTCAGTCACATCCCAGACCTCGCAAGTCCGCTCTCCATATTTGCTCCACCATTAATGTAGATACACACACACACATAAACACAAATATATATATATATATATATATATATATATATATATATATATATATATATATATATATATATATATATATATATATATATTGTGTGTTGGATAAATAAGGAAGACAGGAAACACAAGAGGAATTATGAAAAAAAGATATTGAAATATATACAAAATATTAAAGGGAAATGCTTTTAACAAACGTTTTGTTGTGTTAAGGACTGGAAAGTATGCTGAGGCCATTGAAAAAATTTTGGCAATTGCAAAATTTTTTCGGGAGAGAAGCAAGAAATCTGGCAGTGAGAGGAAAAGGCAATCTGAGAGGATCTCGCAGTTTTGATAGTCTACAATGTTGATAATGTCAAAGAGGATATTTTCTGACTTGTCTTTCTCATTGGTTATCCAGCTTGTATATACAGTGATTCCCTCAAGAAATTTCTGTGCTGAAGAGCCCTGCTCCCGCGCTCACTCAAGTCTGCTGGAGACAGTCACACGTCCAGGCTCCCCAACAACTCGTGTGACAACTCACAAACTCACGCCACAGGTTTTCCTTGCGTCACCTCAACTCCATTAATTAATTCTTAATGTTTTCAGAGTATTTAATGTTTTCAAAAGTGAAAGTATGGGAATGTTGATTTTTACTTATTGTAAAGAAAATATAAAGGCACAGTACCGTGACTGGAACATACACAAATAACCCGCACACACATGACAGAGAAGTTTACGACGACGTAAGTGTGACTTTGTAAGTGGTCCAAGTCAGATCGAAACGTTGTCATAAGCGTCTTTCTCCAACGTGCGAGTTATTTGTATATTTTACTTACTGTCCAGGGGGAGAGCAAGGACACTGCAGCAGCCAGTATCTCTTAATCATTCAGCGTTGAAATAACTTTGTGAAGTCTGTGTTTGTCTCGTACTCTGAGTGTCTCAAAGAGCTGTCCCTTCTGTTACGTGTTGCATCAGTCGTCACCAACTGTGACGCTACTTTCTCTCCCTCCTGCGTATCACCACCGTTGTGAGCAGGGAATAACAGCGACCCCATCACTGATGTTACAAATACTGCACGACACAACACCTCACCTTGCGGCACAAAACAACTGAACTTCTGACCCAGAAAAGAAAAAGATCTCAAGTAACCGCAATTTCACAAATAGAAAAATAAGAGCAGCATCAGAGAGCTTTCAGTACCGCATCAGCTCCTACAAAGTTCTTCATCCGAAAATGATTACCGACACACTCACATGTTCCCTGCAAGCTGTGCTCCTGATCGGCTGCTCTGTTGACAATCAGGTCCACCCTCACTTCATGGTCCCACCTCCACACCACTGCCATTATTTCTTTTGTTTAGAAAATTGAAATGCTATTTTTTTATCATTTAAATATAGTCTGCTATTTTTATTCCCTGCATATCCCGAGATATTCAGTATGTGTACTGGATATACTTTGATTTTAATGTTGCACGTCTACGCATCACCGGTGCATATATTGTACATCCCCACATTAATGGTGCACACTGCACATACTACTGTACATTCACACATTACTGGTGCACACAATGTACATCCACATATTACTGCTGTACATATACCTCCACACATTACTGCTGTACATATACCTCCACACACTGGTGTACACAATGTTCCTCCACACACTGGTGTACACAATGTTCCTCCACACACTGGTGTACACAATGTACCTCCACACACTGGTGTACAGTGTACCTCCATACACTGGTGTACACAATGTACCTCCATACACTGGTGTACACAATATACATTCACACTGGTACACAATGTACATTCACACACTGGTGTACACAATGTACCTCCACACACTGGTGTACACAATGTACCTCCACATACTGGTGTACACAATGCACATCCTCACACTGGTGTACACAATGTACATTCACACATTACAGCTGTACACACCATCAATTCCTTACATAGAAAATATAAGTAGCAGGGAACACTGACTGACGTCTGACGCACAGACGTCAAGCCTGGCTTCACCTGCCACCAGCACACACCAACAATCTGATCCAACGGGCGCTGCGATTAGTGCACGGAGGACCAAGCCTCCGGACACGCTCCTTGCGCTAAACCCACATGGGCTTAGCGCTTCATGAAGCAAGCACAACATCGACAGCATCCGTAGCAACTGTGATGTACCGTAAAGTGCCGTGGTGTGTGTGTGTGTGTGTGTGTGTGTGTGTGTGTGTGTGTGTGTGTGTGTGTGTGTGTGTGTTATACTGAACAGCTTCATGCAATGTTTGTGTGGTGTTAGTGGTAACCATTTAAATGTCTTAGAAGGTCGGTTAACTATTTAAATGTCTTAGAACATGGATTAACCATTTAAATGTCTTAGAAGATGTGGTAACTATCTAAATGTCTTAGATGTGGTAACCATTTATATATCTTTGAATATATGGTAACCATTTAAATACCTTCGAAGATACAGTAGCCATCTAAATATCTTAAAAGGTAGGCTAAAGCTCTGGGTCTCAAGAGACTGCTAGAGAGCGGTAAAGAAGCCTTTTATAAGGAGAACTAAATAACTGAGTCACTAAATAATTCTTTATAAAATCATTAAAGTCAATTTCAAGACGAGGTTGAGTATTTATTATCTGCAGTAGAGTTTAGAGTAAAGATAAATAAAGATATCTTAAGTGAGGTTCCTTAATCACAGCAGTAGTGTACACACTGTTACACTTACACTCATGTACAGACACTCACACGCATACACTCGTGTATATAAGTAGCTCAGTACACTCGAGTACACACAGTACCATACATATACATGTACACACACGGCCACACATACTCATGTACACACATGGCCACACATACTCATGTACACACACGGTCACACATACTCATGTACACACAAGGCCACACATACTCATGTACACACACGGCCACACATACTCATGTACACACAAGGCCACACATACTCATGTACACACACGGCCACACATACTCATGTACACACACGGCCACACATACTCATGTACACACACGGCCACACATACTCATGTACACACACGGCCACAAATACTCATGTACACACACGGCCACACATACTCATGTACACACACGGCCACACATACTCATGTACACACACGGCCACAAATACTCATGTACACACACGGCCACACTTATTCATGTACACACACGGCCACACATACTCATGTACACACACGGCCACACATACTCATGTACACACACGGCCACACATACTCATGTACACACACGGCCACAAATACTCATGTACACACACGGCCACACATACTCATGTACACACACGGCCACACATACTCATGTACACACACGGCCACAAATACTCATGTACACACACGGCCACACATACTCATGTACACACACGGCCACACATACTCATGTACACAGTTTCACATACAAGTACACAAAAAGTAATACAAACTACAATGAAAACTTGGTCACACAGTTCTATATATTTTTTTTAATATTTAGTCCTCTATTTTCCGTTCCATTTTCTTCCCTGGTTTTACGAATATATTTCTCTCTCTCTCTCTCTCTCTCTCTCTCTCTCTCTCTCTCTCTGGTACAGACATGATATCAGATACACAAAATTTTGCAGCAGAAAGATATCAAAATGAGTCGAGAACATTCAGCTTGAAATGATTTTTTTGAAGAAATACTGGCAGGTTGGATTCAGAAAGTTATTTTTTTTGTGTGTTAAAATCTATAAGAGTATTGCCATGGAAACCATAATTTTGAATGTTTGCCACAGGTGCACGAGTCTGGTTCATATTTTTGAAATAATGCTAAAGTTTCATGCAAGATAAATGGCATAGATTTTGGGGTTCCGGCGATGATGAAACAGCCAGAGAGCCAGGAGTGTGCTGTTGCAGGTGTGTGCTGTTGCAGGTGTGTGCTGTTGCAGGTGTGTGGTGTTGCAGGTGTTTCGTGTTGCAGGTGTTAGTTACCATTCTATCACTTACCATTCTGTCATAGGTACATGTCGATAAACACTTGGCCTGTTTTATGTATATGTGTGTGTGTGTGTGTTAGTTATCAGTTGTCAAAGGCACTTGCCGATAGACACTTGGCCTGATTTATATATATATATATATATATATATATATATATATATATATATATATATATATATATATTTAACAAGTTGGCCGTCTCCCACCGAGGCAGGGTGACCCAAAAAGAAAGAAAATCCCCAAAAAGAAAATACTTGCATCATTATTCAACACTTTCACCTCATACATAATCACTGTTTTTGCAGAGGTGCTCAGGATACAACAGTTTAGAAGCATATACCTATAAAAATACCCAACATATCCCTCCAAACTGTGTGTGTGTGTGTGTGTGTACTCACCTAGTTGAGGTTGCGGGGGTCGAGTCCGAGCTCCTGGCCCCGCCTCTTCACTGATCGCTACTAGGTCACTCTCTCTGAACCGTGAGCTTTATCATACCTCTGCTTAAAGCTATGTATGGATCCTGCCTCCACTACATCGCTTCCCAAACTATTCCACTTACTGACTACTCTATGGCTGAAGAAATACTTCCTAACATCCCTGTGATTCATCTGTATCTGTGTCTTCAACTTCCAACTGTGTCCCCTTGTTACTGTGTCCAATCTATGGAACATCCTGTCTTTGTCCACCTTGTCAATTCCTCTCAGTATTTTGTATGTCGTTATCATGTCCCCCCTATCTCTCCTGTCCTCCAGTGTCGTCAGGTTGATTTCCCTTAACCTCTCCTCGTAGGACATACCTCTTAGCTCTGGGACTAGTCTTGTTGCAAACCTTTGCACTTTCTCTAGTTTCTTTACGTGCTTGGCTAGGTGTGGGTTCCAAACTGGTGCCGCATACTCCAATATGGGCCTAACGTACACGGTGTACAGGGTCCTGAATGATTCCTTATTAAGATGTCGGAATGCTGTTCTGAGGTTTGCTAGGCGCCCATATGCTGCAGCAGTTATTTGGTTGATGTGCGCTTCAGGAGATGTGCCTGGTGTTATACTCACCCCAAGATCTTTTTCCTTGAGTGAGGTTTGAAGTCTCTGGCCCCCTAGACTGTACTCCGTCTGCGGTCTTCTTTGCCCTTCCCCAATCTTCATGACTTTGCACTTGGTGGGATTGAACTCCAGGAGCCAATTGCTGGACCAGGTCTGCAGCCTGTCCAGATCCCTTTGTAGTTCTGCCTGGACACCTCAGAGTCTATTCCTTCCCTCATGTCGTTCACAAATACCAGAAACAGCACTGGTCCTAGGACTGACCCCTGTGGGACCCTGCTGGTCACAGGTGCCCACTCTGACACCTCGCCACGTACCATGACTCGCTGCTGTCTTCCTGACAAGTATTCCCTGATCCATTGTAGTGCCTTCCCTGTTATCCCTGCTTGGTCCTCCAGTTTTTGCACCAATCTCTTGTGTGGAACTGTGTCAAACGCCTTCTTGCAGTCCAAGAATATGCAATCCACCCACCCCTCTCTTGTCTTACTGCTGTCACCATGTCATAGAACTCCAGTAGGTTTGTGACACAGGATTTCCCGTCCCTGAAACCATGTTGGCTGCTGTGTGTGTGTGTGTACATATGTGTGTGTGTGTGTGTGAGAGAGAGAGAGAGAGAGAGAGAGAGAGAGAGAGAGAGAGAGAGAGAGAGAGAGAGAGAGAGAGAGAGAGAAGAGAGAGAGAGAGCATGCCCGCGAGCACTCATACAGTGCCAAAGGTAAGGTAACGCATGCTTCTCGTTTATCAGACGGAGGACAGAGCCTCCACCGTGACTGGCTCAAAATGACCAACACAGACACAGTGCTTCATATAAATCAATTCATAATAATACAGACGATATATTTAGCGAAAATAAAAACTCAATAACTTTTAATTTAGACAATAATGTTGTCGATGCAGCTAGACTGACCATAAACACAATAAATAACTTAACATTAGAAAGATAAACATTAAAGCACCACCAAATTCTCAAGAAACAGTGCAGACAAGACTTATGTTTAGTATAAGTAAATAGGAAGAGAATTTTTTTTCTTTCTAAATAACGAATTAACATATACAAGTTAGAGCTACCATCTCTGTCCTCGAATCAAACCTGATTACCTCCCATTCCCCAATCGCTGTGTATTTGCATGTGTGTGTGTGTGTGTACTTGTATGTGTGTGTGTGTGTGTGTGTACTTGTATGTGTGTGTGTGTGTGTGTGTACTTGTATGTGTGTGTGTGTACTTGTAAGTGTGTGTGTGTGTACTTGTATGTGTGTGTGTGTACTTGTGTGTGTGTGTGTGTGTGTATTTGTATGTGTGTGTGTGTACTTGTATGTGTGTGTGTGTGTGTACTTGTATGTGTGTGTGTGTACTTGTATGTGTGTGTGTGTATTTGTATGTGTGTGTGTGTACTTGTATGTGTGTGTGTGTGTGTGTGTACTTGTATGTGTGTGTGTGTGTGTGTGTGTGTGTGTGAAAATGTGTATTCATTTGTGTGTGTGTACGTGTGTGCGTCTCGGTTAGTAGGTAAGCAAGATGCGGAAATGCCCAAATGAACAGCACAAACGTTTATACACACCTCTTGTTTGTAAACACTTCTTGTTTGTACACCTCTTCTTTGTAAACGTTTTATATAAATCTGTTGCTTATATATACATTGCAACTCAAACTAGGTCAAACACCATTGAAATTTACCGTCAGTCATTAAAACTGAAAATATTGTAGAGTACCCAAGTGGCCCAGGAGCTGTATGTCAGCCCCCTCACGATGCCCAGGACCTGCAGATCAACACCCTTCATGATGCCCAATAGCTGTGGCTCCACTCGCTGAATGAGGACCAGGAGCTGTAGATCTCCCTGAATGAGGACCAGGAGCTATAGATCTACGCCATAAATGAGAACCAGGAGCTAGAGATCTTTCTCAATGGGGACCAGGAACTATAAATCTACTTCCTTAATGAGGACCAGGAATTACAGACCAGGAGCTGCAGATCTACTTCCTTAATGAGGACCAGGAGCTACAGATTTATTCAATGAGGACCAGGAGCTACAGATGTACTCCCTGAATGAGAACCTGGAGCTGCAGATTTACTACCTTAATAAGGCCCACGAGCTACAGATCCCTTAATAAGGGCCAATCAAAGCTTGGTGTAATTGACATTCTGGTTCCTATCCTCCTGGGCCCTATCATACCTTCTCTTGAAGCTATGTAGGACATTTACCTCCACCATTTGCTCATTCTATTCAATGCTTTACCACTCTGAGACTGAAAAAATAGTTCCTAACATCTCTGTGGCTCACCTGTGCCCTTAGCTTCCACTTATGTTCGTGTGTGTGTGTGTGTGTGTGTGTGTGTGTGTACTCACCTAATTGTGGTTGCAGTGGTCGAGACTCAGCTCCTGGACCCGCCTCATCACTGATCGCTACTAGGTCCTCTCTCTCTCTGCTTCCTGAGCTGTATCATACCTCTTCTTAAAACTATGTATGGTTCCTGCCTCCACTACTTCACTTGCTAGGCTATTCCACTTCCTGACAACTCAATGACTGAAGAAATACTTCCTAACGTCCCTGTGACTCGTCTGAGTCTTCAGCTTCCAGTTGTGACCCCTTGTCCCTGTGTCCCCTCTCTGGAACATCCTATCTCTGTCCACATTGTCTATTCCCCGCAGTATCTTGTATGTCGTTATCATGTCTCCCCTGACCCTTCTGTCCTCCAGTGTCGTCAGTCCGATCTCCCTCAACCTTTCCTCGTACGACATTCCCCTGAGCTCTGGGACTAGCCTTGTTGCAAACCTTTGTACTTTCTCTAATTTCTTGACGTGCTTGACCAAGTGTGGGTTCCAGACTGGTGCTGCATACTCCAGTATGGGCCTAACATACACAGTGTACAGTGTCTTGAACGATTCCTTATTAAGGTATCGGAACGCTATTCTCAGGTTTGCCAGGCGCCCGTATGCGGCAGCAGTTATTTGGTTGATGTGTGCCTCCGGTGATGTGCTCGGTGTCATGGTCACCCCAAGGTGAGGAGTGAGGTCTGTAGTTTTTGTCCACCTAGCCTATACTCTGTCTGCGGTCTTCTTTGCCCCTCCCCAATCTTCATGACTTTGCATTTGGCTGGATTGAATTCGAGAAGCCAGTTACTGGACCACATGTCCAGGTCTCTTTGCAGTCCTGCCTCATCCTCATCCGATTTATTTCTTCTCATCAACTTCACATCATCTGCGAATAGGGACACTTCAGAGTCTATTCCTTCCATCATGTCGTTCACATATATCAAAAATAGCACTGGTCCTAAAACTGACCCTTGTGGGACCCCGCTCGTCACAGGCGCCCACTGTGATACCTCTTCACGTACCATGACTCGTTGCTGCCTCCCTGTCAGGTATTCCCTGATCCATTGCAGTGCCCTCCCTGTTACATGCGCCTGATCCTCCAGCTTCTGCACTAATCTCTTGTGGGGAACTGTGTCAAAGGCCTTCCTGCAGTCTAGGAAAACGCATATGCTGCGGCAGTTATTTGGTTGATGTGCGCTTCAGGAGATGTGCCTGGTGTTATACTCACCCCAAGATCTTTTTCCTTGAGTGATGTTTGTAGTCTCTGGCCCCTTAGACTGTACTCCGTCTGCGGTCTTCTTTGCCCTTCCCCAATCCTCATGACTTTGCACTTGGTGGGATTGAACTCCAGGAGCCAGTTGCTGGACCAGGTCTGCAGCCTGTCCAGATCCCTTTGTAGTTCTGCCTGGTCTTCGATCGAATGAACTCTTCTCATCAACTTCACGTCATCTGCAAACAGGGACACCTCGGAGTTTATTCCTTCCGTCATGTCGTCATTGTCGTGTGTGTGTGTGTGTGTGTGTGTGTGTGTGTGTGTGTGTGTGTGTGTGTGTTTGTGTGTGTGTGTGTGTGTGTGTATGTATGTGTGTATGTATGTGTGTGTGTATGTATATGTGTGTGTATGTATGTGTATGTGTGTATGTGTATGTGTATATATGTGTGTGTGTGTGTGTGTAGGGTGGATTGGGGAAAAGGGTGGGAAGGGCAGCCCACCCCGAGACCGCCTACTGCATAGTAATGGCCACTCGGACACAAGACCCAACGTTGTGTGCTCAATGAGACCAGACACTCCTGCCCACTTCCCCAGCCTATCACCCACTGCCCACCACCCGCGCCCACTATCCTCGCTCACTACCCCCACCCACGTCAACGCATGGGGCGTACAACACCCACGATGCTTACTACACCCATACTTGTAGGTTACCTGTAGTCGCTTCCGGGAGTCACTGCTACCGCGGCCTGGTCCAAACCAGGTCTGAGACCAGACCTTTCGGTTGGTCCAACATGTGTACCACATGCCCAACATATACCATCGGCCGAACTTCTAGTTTTCAAGAAGAGTGATTTCGGTGTGCAGGCTGAAGACCAGTCATTAAGGAATCTTTCAGTAGATTATGGTGTATCTTGATCGCCTATCTTCTGAGGAGCTCAGTTCGAGGCACTTCAAGCGCTCCCAATAATTTAGGTGCTTGACTGAAGTTAAACGAGCTCTGAAGGTTCTCTGTACATTCTCCAGTTCTAAAATTTTGCCCGTTTTGAAAGGGGTCTTCAGTACACAGCAATATTCCGGTCTTGGAGTATCATCGTGAGTTTAGAATATGTTTCAAAAATTCTAGCAAGCTATCATTTTCCTCGTAGTTACTAAAATAACAATGTTATGCTCTTTGAATGCGAGATTTTCAGACATTAGTCCTACCTAAGCTCTCACATTACACTTCCTCTGAGTAATTTGAGTTTGTTTTGCACTCTGACCTCGTTCTTATTCCCTCAGTTTTACCTTAACGAAGTAAATTGAATTTGTTCATTGAAAATCGTACTGGAAGACTTGATCAGTCTGGAGGCTAGATGTGTCTTTTGTAGATGCCACTCTCAGACTCTAGTATCGTCTGCAAGGATGATACGATGCTATGATTTATGTCTCTATGTCGAATATAAGAGACAGAAGTAAGGCAAGTATTATGCCTTGAGGAACATAACTTTTCACTGTAGCAGCCCCTGATTTCACTGTTTATTCTTTTACTCTTTGGGTTCTCTTTAAAACGTTAAATATTCATAAGCTCACCTTTCCAGTTACTCCTTTTGCACACATCTTGTGCACAATTACGCTAAGGTCGCACTAGTCGAAAGCTTTGGCAAGGTCAGTGTACACCACATTTAAATTATGCTTGACTTAAACTGTATCCAACATTATGTTGTAATGGTCTAGCAATTACAAGAGGCAAGGGCGATCTCTTCTGAAAACACATTGCCGTGGCGTGTACCACTGCTGTGATTCCATGTGATCTTGTTTCTTTTCCCTTTCAAAGTTCTAGATAATGTGAGACGTCATTTCCATTAGGACAATTTTTCACAAGCTGATTTACTACCACCTATGTGGAGTGGAGTTTAATCGTTTTTTTTTTAATGGTGGCCCGTGGCCTGGTGGCAAAAGATTTACACGGTATACCTTATAGAAAATAAAGATAATATAACCATGGCGTGATCATAGTATTCAGGTTTCTCCATTGAATATTTAAGACATGAAATAGTTTCATGAAAATCATGATGAATATAGAGTTCCAGGAGTCTGGGCTTGTGATGGAGTGCATGATCATGCAATTTGATCTCTCCTTCAGAGACTATGAAGATGTCCGTTGCGTTTTGCTTAGAGTTCATTGGGGTCAATCCCTAGGATGATTAATGACTCAATGAACACTGCATCGTATTTTGAAATGACTCAATGAACACTGCATCGTATTTTGAATTAAGTATTTCATTAATTTCTTTGTTGTCGTCAGTGTATGTTCCATCTCTTTTAATTAAAACCTTATACTAGATGCTGTTTTGGTCATGGATTTTGCATATGAGAAGTATTTTGGATTTCTTTCAATTCCACTTATGACATTTTGTTCCCCCTCGCGTCTCTCCTGGATTCTGTGTGATACACTCAGTTTGATCTCAACGTTCTCCATTTATTTAACCATATTTACAACCCGCTACCAAACAATTGGAGACCAAGACAGGAATATGATGCAAACAGCACTGCAGTGGTGGACACCTTAGCAGAAGCAGAGAGGAGAGCTCATAGGGCTATAGCAAACTTATCAATCATCCTTGATTTTAATAATTTTGCTGTTGTCCTATGAGTCTAGAGCTTTGCGGTTCGTCGTCTTTACCATCAGAGACACGCCACTGCTTTCCAATTTGCACCTTCTCCTCCACAATGGTGTCTCTCTGGTGTGAAGTGACATACCAATACTTCGCAGAGCAACTTTTTAATTTGGCCAATGTTTCGCTTTGTGTTATACAGTAAAGTGTTTTCATTCACTGTCGTCGACACAACGCTATCTACATCCTACTGACACTATACTAAAAGGAATAAAACGAGCAGTTACAACCAGACACCTATTTTTTTTTTTACAGAAAAAAAAATGTTAACACAAAAATTCATGTCACTTTGTATATATTCTGAGTGCATCACCACTAATGTGTATGAGCTGTGAGGAATACACACACACACACACACACACCGAACAGCCGTGTATATCAGCAATCCCTGTGTTATGGATTAACGTATTCTTCACTGATGGAGTACAGGCAAAATGCAGCCTTAATGAACCTTTGTGTAACAAAAACACGAAGTGCTTTTTGAAATCAGCCTGAAAAAATAAGTATGTTGCAGAGGCAAAACGTTCTCTCAAATTTCCTGCAACTACGATTTGTCTTTTACATCCAGACTCTCAATGCACATTTTACTGTTACACCCTTTGTTTAGTGGATGGGCATGGAAGGTAAATAAAAGGAGGCTTAACGCTGAACTGTGTTGTACAGGTCACAGCGGTGTCAACCAGCTGGGTGGAGTGTTCGTCTCTGGTCGGCCTCTCCCGGACACCACCAGGCAGAAGATCATTGAACTAGCGCACTCAGGGGCACGACCCTGCGATATCTCCAGGATCCTTCAGGTCTCCAACGGCTGCGTCTCCAAGATTCTCGGCAGGTGAGATTTCTAGTGATAAACTAGATACAACCCGCACATAGGAGAAAGAAACTTATGACTACGTTTCGTGATTAGTTAATGGGTCAAGTCTGTGCAAAACGTTGCCAGAAGTGTCTCCTATGTGTGGATTATTTGTGTATTGTTCCAGTCACGATATTGTGGCTTTTATTCTTGATGAACTAGACACATGTACAACACTTCGGTGTTTTTATTTGCCAAACGTTTCGCCTGAACAACAGGTTTCCTCAGTCCAATAGAGAGGTATTATAATCGCTTCTATTACATTAAAAAAGCCTGCTGCGCAGACGAAACGTTTAAGCAATATACTCAGTAAAGTTATGCACATGTATTTTATTCGCCAACTAGCCATTAATATAAAGGTTTATTTTTATCATTAATATAATGTCACTAATAACTTACTAAAAATGTCTGATACATGTAGGCTCACAGTAACAGGATAATCCTCTGTAGAGGATCGGAGATTAGTTGATTGGTATATTTTGGTCTTAAAACCTCATCAGACCGAGATTAAAATATAAAGAGCAACTGGTCTCCTGTCTTTTGCTTACATGTGGGTTGACTCACGAAATCGTAATGACACGATTGCAAACAAACCATAGATCCTAATGGTAGACAATCATGGTAGACCCTCTTCACCTAGACTCTAAGGCTAGCACTATTATACATTCTTAGACTTATAATGGCCAAGATGTTATCTTTTGCTATATATATGTAATTACATACATTATGCCTAAATTCATCCTCCCTCACTTTCTTTCCTTTACCCCCTGTGTATAATTTCTCTTATCCTCACTCTACGACAGAAATATCTTCACATAAATTCAATTTCTGTTGTGTACAGGACAGGTAATCCTGAGAGATGGTGATTCCCAGGTGACAGTAACTCCAGCTCTGCTGGAGAGAAATCTTACTGGAACATTTGACGATATTTTCTTTGCCGTACTTAAGTCTCCCAGTTCAGGCTGACACTACTGAAGTCTCCCAGCTGAGGCTGACACTACTGAAGTCTCCCAGCTGAGGCTGACACTACTGAAAGTCTCCCAGCTCAGGCTGACACTACTGAAGTCTCCCAGTTCAAGCTGACACTACTGAAGTCTCCCAGCTCAGGCTGACACTACTGAAGTCTCCCGGCTGAGGCTGACACTACTGAAGTCTCCCGGCTTAGGCTGACACTACTGAAGTCTCCCAGCTGAGGCTGACACTACTGAAAGTCTCCCAGCTGAGGCTGACACTACTGAAAGTCTCCCAGCTCAGGCTGACACTACTGAAAGTCTCCCAGCTCAGACTGACACTACTGAAAGTCTCCCAACTCAGGCTGACACTACTGAAGTCTCCCAGCTCAGGCTGACACTACTGAAGTCTCCCAGCTGAGGCTGACACTACTGAAAGTCTCCCAGCTGAGGCTGACACTACTGAAAGTCTCCCAGCTCAGGCTGACACTACTGAAAGTCTCCCAGCCCAGGCTGACACTACTGAATGTCTCCCAACTGAGGCTGACACTACTGAAATTCTCCCAGCTAAAGCTGACACTACTGAAAGTCTACCAGCTCAGGCTGACACTACTGAAAGTCTACCAGCTGAGGCTGACACTACTGAAAGTCTCCCAGCTCAGGCTGACACTACTGAAAGTCTCTCAGCTCAGGCTGACACTACTGAAAGTCTACCAGCTCAGGCTGACACTACTGAAAGTCTCCCAGCTGAGGCTGACACTACTGAAAGTCTCCCAGCTCAGGTTCACACTACTGAAGTCTCCCAGCTGAGGCTGGCACTACTGAAGTCTCCCAGCTGAGGCTGGCACTACTGAAGTCTGCCAGCTCAGGCTGACACTACAGAAGTCTCCCAGCTCAGACTGACACTAATGAAGTCTCCCAGCTCAGGCTGACACTACTGAAAGTCTCCCAGCTGAGGCTGACACTACTGAAAGTCTCCCAGCTGAGGCTGACACTACTGAAAGTCTCCCAGCTGAGACTGACACTACTGAAAGTCTCCCAACTGAGGCTGACACTACTGAAGTCTCCCAGCTGAGGCTGACACTACTGAAGTCTCCCAGCTGAGGCTGACACTACTGAAGTCTCCCAGCTGAGGCTGACACTACTGAAAGTCTCCCAGCTCAGGCTGACACTACTGAAGTCTCCCAGTTCAAGCTGACACTACTGAAGTCTCCCAGCTCAGGCTGACACTACTGAAGTCTCCCGGCTGAGGCTGACACTACTGAAGTCTCCCGGCTTAGGCTGACACTACTGAAGTCTCCCAGCTGAGGCTGACACTACTGAAAGTCTCCCAGCTGAGGCTGACACTACTGAAAGTCTCCCAGCTCAGGCTGACACTACTGAAAGTCTCCCAGCTCAGACTGACACTACTGAAAGTCTCCCAGCTCAGGCTGACACTACTGAAGTCTCCCAGCTCAGGCTGACACTACTGAAGTCTCCCAGCTGAGGCTGACACTACTGAAAGTCTCCCAGCTGAGGCTGACACTACTGAAAGTCTCCCAGCTCAGGCTGACACTACTGAAAGTCTCCCAGCCCAGGCTGACACTACTGAATGTCTCCCAACTGAGGCTGACACTACTGAAATTCTCCCAGCTAAAGCTGACACTACTGAAAGTCTACCAGCTCAGGCTGACACTACTGAAAGTCTACCAGCTCAGGCTGACACTACTAAAAGTCTACCAGCTGAGGCTGACACTACTGAAAGTCTCCCAGCTCAGGCTGACACTACTGAAAGTCTCTCAGCTCAGGCTGACACTACTGAAAGTCTACCAGCTCAGGCTGACACTACTGAAAGTCTCCCAGCTCAGGCTGACACTACTGAAAGTCTCCCAGCTCAGGTTCACACTACTGAAGTCTCCCAGCTGAGGCTGGCACTACTGAAGTCTCCCAGCTGAGGCTGGCACTACTGAAGTCTGCCAGCTCAGGCTGACACTACAGAAGTCTCCCAGCTCAGGCTGACACTACTGAAGTCTCCCAGCTCAGGCTGACACTACTGAAAGTCTCCCAGCTGAGGCTGACACTACTGAAAGTCTCCCAGCTGAGGCTGACACTACTGAAAGTCTCCCAGCTGAGACTGACACTACTGAAAGTCTCCCAACTGAGGCTGACACTACTGAAGTCTCCCAGCTGAGGCTGACACTACTGAAAGTCTCTCAGCTCAGGCTGACACTACTGAAAGTCTACCAGCTCAGGCTGACACTACTGAAAGTCTCCCAGCTGAGGCTGACACTACTGAAAGTCTCCCAGCTCAGGTTCACACTACTGAAGTCTCCCAGCTGAGGCTGGCACTACTGAAGTCTCCCAGCTGAGGCTGGCACTACTGAAGTCTGCCAGCTCAGGCTGACACTACAGAAGTCTCCCAGCTCAGGCTGACACTACTGAAGTCTCCCAGCTCAGGCTGACACTACTGAAAGTCTCCCAGCTGAGGCTGACACTACTGAAAGTCTCCCAGCTGAGGCTGACACTACTGAAAGTCTCCCAGCTGAGACTGACACTACTGAAAGTCTCCCAACTGAGGCTGACACTACTGAAGTCTCCCAGCTGAGGCTGACACTACTGAAAGTCTCCCAGCTGAGGCTGACACTACTGAAAGTCTCCCAGCTCAGGCTGACACTACTGAAAGTCTCCCAGTTCAGGCTGACACTACTGAATGTCTCCCTACTGAGGGTGACATTACTGAAAGTCTCCCAGCTCAGGCTGACACTACTGAAAGTCTACCAGCTCAGGCTGACACTGCTGAAAGTCTACCAGCTCAGGCTGACACTACTGAAAGTCTACCAGCTCAGGCTGACACTACTGAAAGTCTACCAGCTCAGGCTGACACTACTGAAAGTCTACCAGCTCAGGCTGACACTACTGAAAGTCTCCCAGCTCAGGCTGACACTACTGAAAGCCTCCCAGCTCAGGCTGACACTACTGAAAGTCTCTCAGCTCAGGCTGACACTACTGAAAGTCTCCCAGCTCAGGCTGACACTACTGAAAGTCTCCCAGCTCAGGCTGACACTACTGAAAGTCTCCCAGCTCAGGCTGACACTACTGAAAGCCTACCAGCTCAGGCTGACACTACTGAAAGTCTACCAGCTCAGGCTGACACTACTGAAAGTCTCCCAGCGCAGGCTGACACTACTGAAGTCTCCCAGCTGAGGCTGACACTACTGAAGTCTCCCAGCTGAGGCTGACACTACTGAAAACCTCCCAGCTCAGGCTGACACTACTGAAAGTCTACCAGCTCAGGCTGACACTACTGAAAATCTCCCAGCTCAGGCTGACACTACTGAAAGTCTCCCAACTCAGGCTGACACTACTGAAAGTCTCCCAGCTGAGGCTGATACATTTCAACACCTTGTATGAGCACCATCCTCCGTGACGGAATATGACAGAGAAAACAGCTTCTGTTCCCACGTTGTAACTATCACAAAGAATTCTGTAGCAGCACACTGCTGCTGTATCTAATTTTTGGTTGATTTACAGAAAAGACTTACGTAGTAGTCGATTATTTTTCACAGGAAAGCTCTATACCTGGAAAATGTAAGTTAATCAAGTTTGATCCAGGAATGTGCCTTGGAGGGATTACATTCATCTATAATATTAAGTTTTCTTGATGTTCGTGTTTTGGGAGTGCATGTGATAGGTTTTATCTAGTGTCTCTCCTATCCAGTGCCTCTTCTAACCAGTGTCTCTTCTAACAATTATCTCTTCTAACCTCTTTTAACCACCCTATATTATAACCATCTAATGTAATCATCTATTCGAAGCATCGCTTCTAACCACTATTCTAACAGCTATTCAAGCCATCTTTTCTAGCCACCATATATTTTAACAATCATCTGTTTTAATCATCATCTATTTTAACCATCTCCTCCATCTCTTCTAAACATCATCAATTCTAATCATCGTCAGACAACCGTCTATTCTAAACCATCTATTCTAACCACTTTTCTAACCCTTCTAACACAGTCTAACACTCCGTTTCTCCCCGATCACAGGTACTATGAAACCGGGTCCATCCGGCCGCGGGCCATCGGGGGTTCGAAGCCCCGGGTGGCCACGGCAGAGGTGGTGGCCAGGATCGCCCAGTTCAAGAGAGAGTGTCCCTCCATCTTCGCCTGGGAGATCAGAGATCGACTCCTCTCTGAGGGTGTTTGCTCCGCCGACAACATCCCCAGCGTGAGTACCTCCACTTGTTCCTGCATCTAATGTGATATAGGTCAGGTTTGATCCGTAGGCATTCAGACGCATAAGTGACACCCCGCTCCCCCCCATCCCTCCCCAGTGAAAGGTATTATTCAGTGAAAGTTATTTACCGTGACTGGAACAATTCAAAAGTAACCCACGTCTTGGACCTTTATCGAGTCGTAAATGGCTTGAAGAGGATTCAAAACTGACCGAAAATCGCACTGTATTTGTAATATATAGATTTGTAGCGATCCTGGTTTTCATGTCAGTTCTGTCCAGATTTACACATCATTCTAGACCCGGGGAATATCCAACAATAGACAAGAGGTGTGTCCGTCTTTCTAGACATGTGTTTATCTTTCTAGACTTAAGATGTGTTCTAGACATGAAATGTGTTCATCTTTCTAGACATGAGATGTATACTTTTAGACGTGAAATGTGTTTATCTTTCTAGATATGAAATGTGTTCATCTCTCTAAACATGAGATGTATACTTCTAGACGTGAAATGTGTTTATCTTTCTAGACATGAGATGTGTTCATCTCTCTAGACCTGCGTCATGAGTGCCAATTTCTGACGAGTCTTTGAGTACCCTAACACCATGCATCATGTTCTAGCATCTTTCTATGTGCTAGAACGGATACACGTTTTCATAACTTGCACAAAAAACGTTCTGATGGGTTACAGACCGTCACCCACCACCCTAGAAAGGAAATACATTCACCATCATTCGTACAATAGCTGTTTTGTTAGAATATATTTTGATGATTTACAAGATTTCTAGGCATAGATCGGGCCGCGGGGGCGTTGAACCCCGGAACACCGTCCAAAAACACACCCTCCAGGTATACCGAAAAGTAGATGAATGGTTCAGAGAACCGACATGTTCATAAATTAGACACATGTGCAACTCTTGGGTATCTTTATTGAGGAAACGTTTCGCCACACAGTGGCTTCATCAGTCCATACGTAGGAGAAACTTGAAGAACAGGAGGAGAATGAGGTAATCAGTCCCTCAACCTTGAGTCGATGTGTTCAGTCCATCAATCTATTCAAGATTGATGGACTGAACACATCGACTCAAGGTTGAGGGACTGATTACCTCATTCTCCTCCTGTTCTTCAAGTTTCTCCTACGTATGGACTGATGAAGCCACTGTGTGGCGAAACGTTTCCTCAATAAAGATACCCAAGAGTTGCACATGTGTCTAATTTATCAACATACCGAAAAGTAGAAATATTTGCCGCTTGTCATATTTATGTAAAGCACTGAACCCGGAGGGTTCACTCAGTGCCTGGGAAAGTATATGTAACTAGGTTTGATCCAAGAAAGGAGAAAATACCTCTAATTGAACTATGAATCATTCACCATCAAGGTACCTTCATGATTTTACAATTTGAGTTTTGATGATAGAAGTTAAAAGATCCAAAAATAATTAAATAAATAACTAAATAAAAAAAAGGCACAATACCGTGACTGGAACGATACACAAATAACCCGCACATAAAAGAGAGAAGCTTACGACGACGTTTCGGTTAAAAGATCCAACACCTCCCTTCATGTGTATGTGTGTATCTACACACGCAGCGGTCCATCCTGGACCACTGACAATGTAATAGGCCAAGAAGGATCGAAATGTTCATTTTCATGCCCAATTTGTCGGGTGTAAAATCTTGCAGCGTCGCCATGTTAGTTGTGAAACGTGTTTAGGGAAGACAAACATACAAAGCCGCGTAAGACTGAGACAACGTCTCGCTCAAGGTAAGCGAAACTAAGTAAATCTTAACCTGCTCTAAAAGTCTTTGAATCACTCGTCTGTCATGATGGCTGAATTTCAGTCATTATGAAGGTGAAAGTTAAGACACGTATGCAACATCTGCTAATCTAAAGATTACAATAAATTGTAGACGTTTCGCCATCCAATGGCTTTATCAGTACACATTCTAGGACACAATTAGTAGAACTATACACAAAAGATGAGGTAATCAGTCCCTCAGCCTTGAAGTTGGTGTTGACAGCATCGTGGTGGTAGAGATTCTGGAGCACAGGCAAGGAGACTGGCGCTTATATAGGCGTCAGTGGATAGGGACGTGTAGCAGACGAGGGCATAGTCACTGGTAGGTGGGATTCCCCACTGGAAGTAGGTCATACCCAAAGGAATGCGTTAGTTGTTGTAGCCGTGAGGATCTTGTAGGTGTCCTCTGAACCAAGAGTCCATGATGTTGCAATGTCTGACAAGCTGTATATAGTTCTACTATGTCCTAGAATCTGTATTGATAAAGCCACTGAATGGCGAAACATCTGCAATAAAGATAACCAGATGTTGCACAAGTGTCTTAACTTTCATCTTGTCGGCATTTTATACCCTTCTTGCACATTATGAAGGTGGTTCGTGGGTCAAGTGGTAGCGCCTTTAGCTCACAACTGGTGAACAAGAGTTCGATCTTGGCGCGACTGGAAACGTTGCGCATGTTTCCAAACACCTGTTGCGTTTGTTCACCTAGCAATAAGTAGGTACCAGGGTGTTAGCCCGCATCCAAGCGTGTGGCTGGGCTCTGAAAGGGGCTGTTGTAGTTTAGCAACACTTAGGCTGTAAATTCACTTGTGTATTAGTACTGGTTACGAAAGGGCTTTGGAATGAGCCGAGAGGGGAAAGTTTGAAGCCAAGCTAATGAGTCGTCAACTAGATGATGAAAACACTAGAAATGAAATGATGGAAACTGCCTATGTGGAAAGTGTGAGGGTTACCGATTCATTTACAACACAACACAAAATTCCTGTGATAACACCTCTTAACCTGTAAATAAACTATAGTCTAGCAGGACTTAACCTGTAAATTCAGTTGTGTAATGCTGTAGAAACGCTGGTAAATAGATTACTCAGGTGCTGAGGTACCTGACTAAGGCTCAGGTGAGGGAGGTGCCTGAGTAAAGCTCAGGTGAGGGAGGTACCTGAGTAAGGCTCAGGTGAGGGAGGTGCCTGAGTAAAGCTCAGGTGAGGGAGGTACCTAAGTAAGGCTCAGGTGAGGGAGGTACCTGAGTAAGGCTCAGGTGAGGGAGGTACCTGAGTAAGACTCAGGTGAGGGAGGTACCTGAGTAAGGCTCAGGTGAGGGAGGTACCTGAGTAAGGCTCAGGTGAGGGAGGTACCTGAGTAAGGCTCAGGTGAGGGAGGTACCTGAGTAAGGCTCAGGTGAGGGAGGTACCTGATTAAAGCTCAGGTGAGGGAGGTACCTGAGTAAGGCTCAGGTGAGGGAGGTGCCTGAGTAAAGCTCAGGTGAGGGAGGTACCTGAGTAAGGCTCAGGTGAGGGAGGTACTTGAGTAAGGCTCAGGTGAGGGAGGTACCTGAGTAAGGCTCAGGTGAGGGAGGTACCTGAGTAAGGCTCAGGTGAGGGAGGTACCTGAGTAAGGCTCAGGTGAGGGAGGTACCTGAGTAAGGCTCAGGTGAGGGAGGTACCCGAGTAAGGCTCAGGTGAGGGAGGTACCCGAGTAAGGCTCAGGTGAGGGAGGTACCCGAGTAAGGCTCAGGTGAGGGAGGTACCCGAGTAAGGCTCAGGTGAGGGAGGTACCTGAGTAAGGCTCAGGTGAGGGAGGTACCTGAGTAAGGCTCAGGTGAGGGAGGTACCTGAGTGAGGCTCAGGTGAGGGAGGTACCCGAATAAGGCTCAGGAGAGGGAGGTACCCGAATAAGGCTCAGGTGAGGGAGGTACCCGAATAAGGCTCAGGTGAGGGAGGTACCCGAATAAGGCTCAGGTGAGGGAGGTACCCGAATAAGGCTCAGGTGAGGGAGGTACCTGAGTAAGGCTCAGGTGAGGGAGGTACCCGAATAAGGCTCAGGAGAGGGAGGTACCCGAATAAGGCTCAGGTGAGGGAGGTACCCGAATAAGGCTCAGGTGAGGGAGGTACCCAAATAAGGCTCAGGTGAGGGAGGTACCCGAATAAGGCTCAGGTGAGGGAGGTACCCGAATAAGGCTCAGGTGAGGGAGGTACCTGAGTAAGGCTCAGGTGAGGGAGGTACCCGAATAAGGCTCAGGAGAGGGAGGTACCCGAATAAGGCTCAGGTGAGGGAGGTACCCGAATAAGGCTCAGGTGAGGGAGGTACCCGAATAAGGCTCAGGTGAGGGAGGTACCCGAATAAGGCTCAGGTGAGGGAGGTACCCGAATAAGGCTCAGGTGAGGGAGGTACCCGAATAAGGCTCAGGTGAGGGAGGTACCCGAGTAAGGCTCAGGTGAGGGAGGTACCTGAGTAAGGCTCAGGTGAGGGAGGTACCCGAATAAGGCTCAGGAGAGGGAGGTACCCGAATAAGGCTCAGGTGAGGGAGGTACCCGAATAAGGCTCAGGTGAGGGAGGTACCCGAATAAGGCTCAGGTGAGGGAGGTACCCGAGTAAGGCTCAGGTGAGGGAGGTACCTGAGTAAGGCTCAGGTGAGGGAGGTACCCGAATAAGGCTCAGGTAAGGGAGGTACCCGAATAAGGCTCAGGTGAGGGAGGTACCCGAATAAGGCTCAGGTGAGGGAGGTACCCGAATAAGGCTCAGGTGAGGGAGGTACCTGAGTAAGGCTCAGGTGAGGGAGGGCTGGCTCGTCTTACCTCACCAACAAAAACCACCAGCCCTGGAATGTTCACATTTTACCCACAATTTTTTTACAGAGAAGATATTTTTAAGGCTTCTCTTTAGTCTTCTTACTATTTTTTATTTAAAGGCTATTGGCAATATTATTTTCGAATTATTATTTAATTTTATTTTATTATTTTAGTTACATTTCATTATTTTATTGTGATAATGCAAAATTTAATAAACCATTGAATTTTATTGATTATTATATTATGCATCCCATGGGAAAGGGGAGGCAATCAGATTTGATCCAAGGAATGGGAGGTAGCTCAAAGTAATTAATGCACTAATGAGGATAAATCATAAATTATTCATTACACCAGCAAGGACTTTGTAAGCGATTATCAGTACGAATTATCAGTCTTCATAGCTTTCTGGTTATTTTCCTAAGAGATTATCAGTAAGAGTTGTCAAGCTTCATGACTGTCCAGTAATTTTTGTTGGTGTCACCTGGATTGGAGGTGTCACGTGAATTGGAGATGTCACCTGAATTGGAGGTGTCACCTGAATTGGAGGTGTCACCTGAATTGGAGGTGTCACCTGAATTGGAGGTGTCACCTGAATTGGAAATGTCACCTGAATATATAAAGAAATATATAAAGAAGGAGGGGTGTTAATGTTGCAGTTTAAAAACTGTAGTGTAAAGCATTCTTCTGGCAAGACAGTGATGGAGTGAATGATGGTGAAAGTTTTTCTTTTTCGGGCCACCCTGCCTTGGTGGGAATCGGCCAGTGTGATAATAATAATAAAAAAAAAAATAAAGAAATCGCAATCACGTGATTGCAAATATATACAAATACCACAGTAAAAATAAGAAAAACACCAGAGTGCTTTCATGTGCTTACTAACAAATCTAAGTAATATGAAGTGGCAAGAGAAGGACATTTTAAATGCTACACTGAGATGACACCTCACTCAAGAGAGGTGACAACACCTCACTCAGAGAGGTGACAACACCTCACTCAGAGAGGTGACAACACCTCACACAGAGAGGTGACAACACCTCACACAGAGAGGTGACAACACCTCACACAGAGAGGTGACAACCCCTCACACAAACCTGTCCCACACATAAATCTGTCCAACATCAAGTTAAATTATTCGTCTGACAAAGAACACACACTGTGTTTTTGTGAAAAATATCTTTACCTTTAATGTTATGAACAATATTCTGGATTATAAAATGGCCAAGTTTATAGATTCCAGAACTCAAATTTGAAATATGTTGTGCGCCATACTTAATAGATTCCACAATATTTCATTGAACTGTGGAATTACAGGGAAGTCAGTCTATGGCATTAGTCTAATCTACACAATGGGTTGTATCCTTCACACAAATAAACAAAGCACTGGACTGCTGTCCAATAATTATTGCATATTTATGCTTAACTCTGGTTTCAAGTTTATCCTAAGCAGAAGCTATCACTTCAGTGTTTAACATATATGTGCTTCTCTTACCTATTAGGAAAAGAATGACGCATTGAAAATAAAAATAGCAAGAATTGCAATTTATACATATCACAATAAAGATGATCCTCGTGCAATCTACAGACTTAAATGTAACAAGCAACCTTCAAGCAAGGTGAACCTTACTAGAGTGTTAGATTTAGAAAATGACAATTCGATACACATCTAGAAGTAACCTGTCAGAGAGAGAAGTGTTGGTAGGTCTAGTAATGACTACTAGAGGCAATAATTATATTTGGAAATGCCAAAGCCTCAGGGGATATAGTAAGGTTTTGCACTGACCTGACTTAAGTCATCCAACTACACTTGTCGTCCATACTGATCACTTCTCATCAATTGGTACTGATAAATATTTGCGATTTACTCCTTATTTACATTATTAATGGGTGAAAAAGTTCTCTTTATACTGGAAAGAGTCTCAAAGCTCACGAAAGCCTTGATGTATCCCAGTACGTTGTTTAGGGCTGCGCAAGAAGGCTGCAGCAATGGGAAGTACCTAGGGCTGTACCATGCCATCTCAACTTGATTGAAGCAAATAAACTTGACGGTATTTATGTACCATGAGCTTCAAGTTATGAGAAGTGCCCTAGACAATCTACCTCACACAAATAACAATCCACTCCACATCAGTGACTATCCACCCCATACCCATGATTACCCTCACTACACCCAAACACCCTACACACCCTCAAAAATCAACTACCCTTCCTACACACTGCCAACCATCAACTACCCTCCCTACACACCCTCACCCATCAACTACCCTCCCTACACGCCCTCAACCATCAACTACCCTCCCTACACACCCTCACCCATCAACTACCCTCCCTACACGCCCTTAACCATCAACTACCCTTCCTACACACCCTCAACCATCAACTACCCTCCCTACACGCCCTCAACCATCAACTACCCTCCCTACACGCCCTCAACCATCAACTACCCTCCCTACACACCCTCACCCATCAACTACCCTCCCTACACGCCCTCAACCATCAACTACCCTTCCTACACACCCTCAAAAATCAACTACCCTTCCTACACACTGCCAACCATCAACTACCCTCCCTACACACCCTCACCCATCAACTACCCTCCCTACACGCCCTTAACCATCAACTACCCTTCCTACACACCCTCAACCATCAACTACCCTCCCTACACGCCCTCAACCATCAACTACCCTTCCTACACACCCTCAAAAATCAACTACCCTTCCTACACACTGCCAACCATCAACTACCCTCCCTACACTCCCTCACCCATCAACTACCCTCCCTACACGCCCTTAACCATCAACTACCCTTCCTACACACCCTCAACCATCAACTACCCTCCCTACACGCCCTCAACCATCAACTACCCTCCCTACACGCCCTCAACCATCAGCTACCCTCCCTACACACCCTCACCCATCAACTACCCTCCCTACACGCCCTCAGCCATCAACTACCCTTCCTACACACCCTCAACCATCAGCTACCCTCCCTACACACCCTCAACCATCAGCTACCCTCCCTACACACCCTCACCCATGAACTACCCTTCCTACACACCCTCAACCATCAACTACCCTTCTTACACGCCCTCAATCATCAACTACCCTTCCTACACACCCTCAACAAAGAACCACCATTCCTACACACCCTCAACCATAAACTACCCTTCCTACACACCCTCAGCCATGAACTACCCTTCCTACACACCCTCAATCATCACCTACCCTTCCTACACGCCCTTAACCATCAACTACCGTTCCTACACACCCTCAACCATCAACTACCCTTCCTACACGCCCTCAATCATCAACTACCCTTCCTACACACCCTCAACCAAGAACCACCATTCCTACACACCCTCAACCATAAACTACCCTTCCTACACACCCTCAACCATGAACTACCCTTCCTACACACCCTCAACCATCAACTACCCTTCCTACACACCCTCAACCATCAATACTCTCCCTACACACCCTCAACCATCAACTACCCTCCCTACACACCCTCAAGCATTAACTACGCTCCCTACACACCCTCAAGCATTAACTACCCTCCCTACACACCCTCAACCATTAACTACCCTCCCTACACACCCTCAACCATTAACTACCCTCCCTACACACCCTCAACCATTAACTACCCTCCCTACACACCCTCAACCATCAATTACCCTCCCTACACACCCTCAACCATGAATACTCTCCCTACTCAGCGGAACCATTAACTACGTTCCCTACACATCCTCAACCATCATCACAACCTCCTCCCCTCTATCAACTCTCCCTCATCAACTCCCACTCCATCAACCCCCCACACCTTGCCTGGGCAGCTTCATCAAAGATATTCCCAGAGATCTTATCTCTCTATCTCCACAATGACCGTAAATGCTACGTTGTCAGTGTTCGTTTAACGTTCCTCCTATAATTATTCAACCCACTCCAAGAACACCAGACCAATCATGGCCGATTACCGGCGTGTCTGCTGGGTGCCTGACCAATCAGAGCTCGCCCTCTCCGGAGACGCAGGGTTTCTTGACCAATGAGAGCAGAAGGTGGTGCTGAGCGCCACCCTCCTGAGCCAATAAGGGCGGAGTTAGCTAGGGAAGGACCAATGGTAACAGCCTGGTCAAACGTTATAAGGCCACAACCACATAATAGAGAAAAATGTTAAGAAAATCTCTTGCTTACGTTATATAAGAATTTAGTCTCTCATTGGTATTACATATGTCGTGCCGAATAGGTAAAATTGGCCAATCAGCAAGATCTCACTTAAAATTAAATAATTTCTAAAATTTTCTCTTATACGTTTAAAGATATATTTTTTTCATTTATGTAAATGTAAAAATTAAAAATTTTGTACCAAAAGAACCTTAGAAAATTTACCTAACCTTATTATAAAAAGCGCAATTTAATTTAGCCTAATCCAAGTAAATATATTTTAGACAAGTTTACAATAATTTAATAATAAACAAAGACAATGAAATATATATTTTTCGTCAGGTTCAGAATGATTTTTGCGAAATTATGGCATACACAAATTTTCGCTTGCCTTATTCGGCAAGAAAAGCGTTGCTATTTATGTCAAAATCGTAAGTTTTACCTATTCAGCACGACATTATATTTGTATAATAAATATATACATGGAGAGCGTATAAATCTGTAGGGGAAGGAAGACGAGATAGGGATCGTCCTCGAAAAGGTTGGGGGGGGGGGTAAAGGAGGTTTCGTGGGCGAGGGGCTTGGACTTCCAGCAAGCGTGCGTGAGCGTGTTAGATAGGAGTGAATGGAGACGAATGGTATTTGGTACCTGACGATCTGTTGGAGTGTGAGCAGGGTAATATTTAGTGAAGGGATTCAGGGAAACCGGTTATTTTTACATAGCCGGCCTTGAGTCCTGGAAATGGGAAGTACAATGTCTGCACTTTAAAGGAGGGGTTTGGGATATTGGCAGTTTGGAGGGATATGTTGTGTATCTTTATACGTATATGCTTCTTAACTGTTGTGTTCTGAGCACCTCTGCAAAAACATTGATTATGTGTGAGTTAGGTGAAAGTGTTGAATGATGATGAAAGTATTTTCTTTTCAGGGATTTTCTTTCTTTTTTGGGTCACCCTGCCTCGGTGGGAGACGGCCGACTTGTTAAAAAAAATACATACATACATGTCAAGTGGTCTGCGAGGTCACCGGACCTAACTGTGACTTCTTTCTTTGGGTGTACGTGAAGAGCACAGTTTACGTACAACCACTACCTGCAACCCTGGAAGAGCTGAAAATTTCGATCACTGAAGCAACTGGCATTATAACACCAGATATGCTGCAGAGCGTCTGGACCGAACTGGACTATCACATCGATGTTTGCCGAGCAACCAGAGGGACGCACAGTGAGTCCCTTTAATGCTATCCTATACCACATGCAACTGAATGAAATCCTGCATATGCAGCTACTAACTGTGAAAGATTATTGCAATAAAGTTACATGTTATACCTGTTTGAAATCAGGGAGTGTTTTTGTGAACACACTTTATAATGGAATGTTTATTTCGCAATGAGTATTAAATAACACAGGGCGGTTAAATATCAAATAACTTAGTTTCTCTGAGATGATAATGTCATCACTCATTACTTGGCCTATTGTTTCTGGTTTCTGGTTTTCTGGTTGTCAAAGGCTCTTGTCGATAGTGTCATCGTGTTTGTGTGTGTGTGTGTTGTGTATGTGTACGTACTCATCTAATTGTGGTTGCAGGGGTCGAGTCATAGCTCCTGGCCCCGCCTCTTCACTGGCCGCTACTAGGTCACTCCCTGCTCCGTGAGCGTTATCATACAGTATGTAAGTAAATCACATAAGCATCTTTAGTTAAGGGTAAGGAAGTTTTTGTTGCATTTATAGATACTGGAGTAATGTGGCAGATATTTCAAGTGTACGGTGGTTAGTTACTTAAAGCAGTTAAGAGTTTTTATGAGGATAGTGAGGCTCAGGTTATGTAGGAGATAAGGAGATTATTTTCCAGTAATAGTAGGCCATAGACAGGGATGCATAATGTCACCATGGTTATTTAACTTATTTATTGACGAGTTGTAAAAGAAGTGAATGTTGAGGTTTTGGGGTGAGGAATTTGATTAAAAAATAAAGAATCTAATACAAAGTGGGAGTTGTCACAGTTGCTTTTTGCCGATGATACTCTGCTTTTGGAAGATTCTGAAGAGAATCTGCAAAGGCTGGTAGACGAATTTGGGAAGGAATGCAAACGAAAGAAACTGAAAGTGAACCTGTGAAACAGCAAGGTGATAAAAGTAACAAAACATCTAGGAAATGAGAGACTGAATATCAGACTGTAAGGAAGGAATGTGGAGGAAGTGACTGTCTTCAGACACCTGCGAGTGGACTTGTAGGAGGATGGGTCTATGAAAGACGAGGTAAGCTATAGAAATGGCGAGGGAAAGAAGGTGGGTGACCCAGTGAGGCATGTGTGGAGACAAAGAACGTTACCCATGGAAGCAAAAAAGGGAATGTATCGGAGTATAATGTCAGCGACATTCTTATATACGTATGAATTGTGGGTTTTACACTTTACAAAGAGGAGGCTGGAGGCAATATATATGACGTGTTTGAGGGCAATATATGGTGTGATTATGCAGACAACTTGTAATCTGGAGATTAGGAGGTGCGGTGTTATTAAACGTATTATCCAGAGGGCTGATAGGGTTGATGAGGTGGTCTGGATATTTAAAGAGGATGTTGCAAAGTAGGATGACTTGGAGTGTATAAATCTAGTGGAATGGTTGGAGGGATTGGAGTAAAGGAGGTTATGTATGCGAGGGGCTTAGGCATCCAACAGGTGTGTGTGTGTGTGTGTGTGTGTGTGTATGTGTGTGTGTGTGTGTGTGTGTGTGTGTGTGTGTGTGTGTGTTTGTGTGTGTGTGTGTGTTTGTGTGTGTTTGTGTGTGTGTGTGTGTGTTAGTTACCATTTTGTCCTAGGCACATGTCGATTAGACACTAGGCCTGTTGTATTTGAGTGTGTGTGTGTGTGTGTGTGTGTGTGTGTGTGTGTGTGTGTGTGTGTGTGTGTGTTGGTGTGTGTGTGTTGGTGTGTGTGTGTTGGTGTGTGTGTGTTGGTGTGTGTGTGTTGGTGTGTGTGTGTGTGTGTGTGTGTGTGTGTGTGTGTGTGTGTGTGTGTGTGTGTGTGTGTGTGTGTGTTTAAGAGTGGAGGCAAATGGTTTTTTATGACTTGACATGCTGTTGGAGTATGAACAAGGTAGCACTTATTAAGGGATTCAGGGAAACCGGTTAGCTGGACTTGAGTCCTGGAGGTGGAAGAACAGTGCCTGCACTCTGAAGGAGGGGTGGGGATGTTAAATCTAGAGGATCATCTGAGCTGTGTTATTGGTGCGCCTCTAGCAAAACAGTGGAGTATGTGTGTGTATTATATATATATATATATATATATATATATATATATATATATATATATATATATATATATATATATATATATATATATATATAGTGCCAAGAATACTCTCGTAAATAGAGGACACACAGGTATATTATAACATTATTATACTAGTTTATTATAAATATATTTATGATGGTAACTGATTATATCTTATCTTTTCTCTGTTATGAATGATAACTCTTGTATCGTTACTCTGTTTCGTCATGGTAGCTCTTTTTTTTTTTTTTTACACAGGGTTTGACAAGGTTAAGGATCCCTAGCTTTATTGACAGCTATTTACAGGTTAAGGATTCCTAACTTTATTGGCAAGCTAAGAGCTGTTACCTACATCAGCTCATTTGAAAGCATTTTTATTGTTATGAGACATACAAGTAGGGAACAGGATGAAGTTGGAGCCATCTGTGGGCCAGCATTTTCATTTGATCAACTGACGTTATCTCGTTGACATCATTATGCTGTACGAATGTGTTCCATACTCTCTCCATACTGCTCTCTCTCTCTCTCTCTCTCTCTCTCTCTCTCTCTCTCTCTCTCTCATACTTGCGAATCGAATAAGAGAATATTATAATTTACGAAATGGAAACAATAAAACAATCATGGGAGTGGTGGATGGAAGAGAAGAAAGAGATGGAAAAGAGTTTGGGACAGGAGAGGAGAAGGGGACGAGAAGGGATGGGGAGGCAAGGAGGGGAGGGGAGAAAGAGGAAGAAGAAGAGGTAAGAGAACAGGGACAGTGGAAGGGAATTTGACGCTGGGAAGGGGGTGAAGGTAGGGGGTGAGGAGCGTGGGTAGGGGGTGAGGAGCGTGGGAAGGGGGTGAGGAGCGTGGGTAGGGGGTGAGGAGCGTTGGTAGGGGGTGAGGAGCGTGGGTAGGAGGTGAGGAGCGTGGGTAGGGGGTGAGGAGTGTGGGTAGGGGGTGAGGAGCGTGGGTAGTAGGTGAGGAGCGTGGGTAGGGGGAGAGGAGCGTTGGTAGGGGGAGAGGAGCGTGGGTAGGTGGTGAGGAGCGTGGGTAGTAGGTGAGGAGCGTGGGTAGTAGGTGAGGAGCGTGGGTAGGGGGTGAGGAGTGTGGGTAGGGGGTGAGGAGTGTGGGTAGGGGTGAGGAGTGTGGGTAGGGGTGAGGAGCGTGGGTAGGGGGTGAGGAGCGTGGGTAGGGGGTGAGGAGTGTGGGTAGGGGGTGAGGAGTGTGGGTATGGGGTGAGGAGTGTGGGTAGGGGGTGAGGAGTGTGGGTAGGGGAGGGGAGGTTGGAGAGGGTGGGGGTGAGGGTCAGCACGTGGCTGACGTTCACAATTATCTGATAAGAAAATGCGATACAAGGCAAGAGAGCAATTATACGGATTATTCAGCAGAGATTATTATGGCTGACATCATGGCCGACATCACGGCTGGCATTATGACTGGCATCATAGCTGACATAACTTCTGACATAATGGCTGACATGGTTGACATCAAGGCTATCACAGCTCACATGGCTCATATGATTGACATCACGTCTGACATCATGGATGACATCAAAGCTGACATCACGGCTGATATAACAGTAACGGTTTTAACTTAATATATATACACATTTCCACTGTGACATCAAGGGTGGTATCATGGCTAACATCAGGGTTGACAAAGCTGACATCAAGACTGCTCTCATTGTTGGCAACACTGGTGGCGGACCCTCCTTCCTCTCCCTCCATCCTACTCTCATCCTTACCATCAGCTTTACCATTCTACTCTCATCCTTACCATCCTACTCTCATCCTTACCATCCTACTCTCATCCTTACCATCCTACTCTCATTCTTACCATCCTACTTTCATCCTTACCATCGTACTCTCATTCTTACCATCCTACTCTCATACCATCCTACTCTAATCCTTACCATCCTACTCTCACCCTTACCATCCTACTCTCATCCTTACCATCCTACTCTCATCCTTACCATCCTACTCTCATCCTTACCATCCTACTCTCATCCTTACCATCCTACTCTCATCCTTACCATCCTACTCTCATCCTTACCATCCTACTCCCATCCTTACCATCCTACTCTCATCCTTACCATCCTTCATTAACCTTTTCTCCCTCGCTCTTCCTCATCGGCTTCTCCACCTCCCTTCTTCCCTCACCTTCCTTTCTCATTCCCTCAATTCTTCTCCCTCCTCCTCCACCTCCTTATCTTTCCTTCTTTTAACCCTCCCTTCCTGCTTCTTTTCCTCTCTTCTTACTCTCCCTTTCTCTATCTTTATTTACTCTATTTTCCCCTTCCTTCATTTCCGTATGTCTTGCCCCTTTCTTTCTCCTAATCTTTAATTTCTTGTTCTCCCTTCCGTTTTTTCCTAACTCCCTTGTTAAGCGCCCTCCGTCTGTCCTCTCTCTCCCTTTTTTCCCCTCCCACCATCTCCTCTAGCCCTTCTACCCTCTGTTCCTTTCTTTCACCCACCACCTTTTCTCCCTTTCACCCATCACCCTTTCTCCCTTTACCACCCTCCCTCCATTTCCTCCCTCTCCCTTTACTACCTCCTCTCCCTCTCTTCCGTCCCATTCTCCCACCCTTTCCTCCCTCCCTCCTGTCGCTGAGATGAAAAGTCAAAGGAGATTTCAATATTGGCAGGCAGGATATTGCTGATATTTTCCAATACTGGTTGTTTCTGGTTGTGGAGGAGGAGGAAGGGGTGGTGGGTGTGGTTATAAGGGTGGTGGGTGTGGTTATAGGGGTGGTGGGTGTGGTTATAGGGGTGGTGAGTGTGGTTATAGGGGTGGTGGGTGTGGTTATAAGGGTGGTGGGTGTGGTTATAGGGGTGGTGGGTGTGGTTATAGGGGTGGTGAGTGTGGTTATAGGGGTGGTGGGTGTGGTTATAAGGGTGGTGGGTGTGGTTATAAGGGAGGTGGGTGTGGTTATAGGGGTGGTGGGTGTGGTTATAAGGGTGGTGGGTGTGGTTATAGGGGTGGTGGGTGTGGTTATAGGGGTGGTGAGTGTGGTTATAGGGGTGATGGGTGTGGTTATAAGGGTGGTAGGTGTGGTTATCGGGGTGGTGGGTGTGGTTATAAGGGTGGTGGGTGTGATTATAGGGGGGGGGTGTGTTTATAGGCGTGGTGGGTGTGGTTATAGGGGTGGTGGGTGTGGTTATAGGGGTGGTGGGTGTGGTTATAGGGGTGGTGGGTGTGGTTATAGAGGTGGTGGATGTGGTTATAGAGGTGGTGGATGTGGTTATAGAGGTGGTGGATGTGGTTATAGAGGTGGTGGGCGTGGTTATAGGGGTGGTGGTGTGGTTATAGAGGTGGTGGGTGTGGTTATAGAGGTGGTTATAGGGGTGGTGGGTGTGGTTATAGGGTGGTGGGTGTGGTTATAGGGAGGGTGGGTGTGATTATAGGGGTGGTGGGTGTGGTTATAGGGGTGGTGGGTGTAGTTATAGGGGTGGTGTGTGTGTGGTTATAGGGGTGGTGGGTGTGGTTATAGGGGTGGTGGGTGTGGTTACAGAGGTGGTGGGTGTGTTTATGGGGGTGATGGGTGTGGTTATAGGGGTGGTGAGTGTGGTTATAGGGGTGGTGGGCGCGGTTATAGAGGTGGTGGGTGTGGTTATAGAGGTGGTAGGTGTGGTTATAGAGGTGGTGGGTGTGGTTATAGGAGTGGTTATAGGGATGGTGGGTGTGGTTATAGGGGTGGTGTGGTTATAGAGGTAGTGGGTGTTGTTATAGGGGTGGTGGGTTTTAGTGGTGGAGGGTGTGGTTATAGGGGTAGTGAGTGCGGTTATAGGGGTGGTGATTGTGGTTAAAGGGGTGGAGGTGTGGTTATAGGGGTGGTGGGTGTGGTTATAGGGGTGGTGGGTGTGGTTATAGGGGTGGTGAGTGTGGTTATAGGGGTGGTGGGTGTGGTTATAGGGGTGGTGGGTGTGGTTATAGGGGTGGTGGGTGTGGTTATAGGGGTGGTGGGTGTGGTTATATGGGTGGTCGGTGTGGTTATAGGGGTGGTGGGTGTGGTTATAGGGGTGGTGGGTGTGGTTATAGAGGTGGTTGGTGTGGTTATAGGGGTGGTGGGTGTGGTTATAGGGGTGGTGGGTGTGGTTATAGAGGTGGTTGGTGTGGTTATAGGGGTGGTGGGTGTGGTTATGGGGGTGGTGGGTGTGGTTATAGGGGTGGTGGGTGTGGTTATAGGGGTGGTGTGGTTATAGATGTGATGTGGTTATAGAGGTGGTGGGTGTTGTTATAGGGGTGGTGGGTTTTAATGGTGGAGGGTGTGGTTAAAGGGGTGGTGGGTGTGGTTATAGGGGTGGTGGGTGTGGTTATAGGTGTGGTGAGCGTGGTTATAGGGGTGGTGAGTGTGGTTATAGGGGTGATGAGTGTGGTTATAGGGGTGGTGTGTGTGGTTATAAGGGTAGTGAGTGTGGTTATAGGGGTGGTGAGTGTGGTTACTGGGGTGGTGAGTGTGGTTATGTGTGGTGGGTGTGGTTATAGGGGTAGTGAGTGTGGTTATTGAGCTGGTGAGTGTGGTTATTGGGGTGGTGAGTGTGGTTATTAGGGTGGTGAGTGTGGTTATTGGGGTGGTGAGTGTGGCTATAGGGGTGGTGGGTGTGGTTATAGGGGGGTGGTGGGTGTGGTTATAAGGGTGGTGGGTGTGGTTATAGGGGTGGTGGGTGTGGTTATAGGGGTGGTGGGTGTGGTTATAGGGGTGGTGAGTGCGGTTATAGACGTGGTGGGTGTGGTTATAGGGGTGATGAGTGTGGTTATAGGGGTGGTGAGTGTGGTTATAGGGGTGGCGAGTGTGGTTATAGGGGTGGTGAGTGTGGTTATAGGGGTGGTGGGTGTGGTTATAGGGGTGGTGGGTGTGGTTATAGGGGTGGTGAGTGTGGTTATAGGGGTCAAGAGGAAACTGGACAAGTATCTTCAAGTGCCAGATCAACCAGGCTGTGATGGATATGTGGGGCAGCGGGCATCCAGCAGCAACAGCCTTTTTGACCAGGCAAGCACCAGACGAGCCTAACCCATGGCCGGGGTCAGAGAGTAGAGAAATTCTCGAACTCTTCAAAGGTATATGAAAGGTATTTAGGAGTGGGAGTGTGAAGTAAGATGGGATGGGTCTGATTATGGAGTTCGAGCGTGTGGTTATTGGCGAGTTAGAAGTGAGGTAGGGGTACGGATGTAAGGTGGGGTTTGTGGATAGCGGTGGGGGGGGGGTTGGGTTGAGGGCATGAACATGATAGCTATATTAAGAACATTGTCATAAGAACAGAAGAAAGAAGGAACACTGCAACAAGCCTACTGGCCTATGCGAGGCAGCTCCAATTCTCCCACCGGTTTAAGCCAATGCCTTGACCTAATAAGGTCAGACACGTCACTTAGGGAGGAGCAGTGCATCCGACCTAGTAGCACAAGATAGTCAGGTCTAACTCACACCATGGCTATATTAATTACACTAACATTACTGTATTTTACACAACTTTTTTCTATACACTAATATAGCCATGTTCTGTGTGTGTGTACTCACCTAGTTGAGGTTGCGGGGGTCGAGTCCGAGCTCCTGGTGTGTGTGTGTGTGTGTGTGTGTGTGTGTGTGTGTATGTGTGTGTGTGTGTGTGTATGTATGTGTGTGTGTGTGCTCTCTTTTGTCTACATACCTATCTCTCCCTCTCATCCCTCTCTGCAGTTCCCTCTCACCCCACCTACCAACCCCTCTCATCTACCCCTCCCTCTAACCCCACCTACCCACCCCTATCACCCCACCTACCCACCCCTCTCACCCCACCTACGCACCCCTCACACCCCACCTTCCCCCCCCAACTACCTACCCCTCTCACAACAACCTGCCTCTCCCTCACTCCACTCACCCCTTCCTCTCACAACCGCCTGTCCCTCCCTCACTCCACTTACCCCTCCCTCTCAGAACACAAACCCCTCTAAACACCATTCTAAGTGGGGAAACTCACCACCACCTGCACCACCATCTGACTCCTTTATCATAGGAAGAGGAAACCCCGTCCTGTGCGATGGAATATGACTAGGGAACGCATCCTGTGATGGAAAATGACTAGGGAACCCATCCTATGTGATGGAAAATGATCAGGACCCCCATCTCTGATGAAGGAATACGACAGAGGGAAATCCATCCTGTAGGATGGAAAATGGCTAGTTTCTATTCCCCATCATGTCAGTCACGCATTATATAAGGTAGGAGCACATTGACGATGCATCCAATTTAGTTAAATTAAGAAAAATTACATCACCACCATCTCCACCCACACCACCACCAATCCAGTCAAAGGTAGTTCTCACACTCACGTCTAGGAGGATATTGTGAAGGAGATCATTGTGTGGATGTCAGCAGCGGTGGGGCGACAAAGGAGAGTCTCAGAGGGGGATCACCGACCACTCAGGGTGGGTTGGACACCTTACAAAAGAAGTTTCAATCACGTACAGACGTCGTGTTGCGACTGTTTGTACTCTTACACATGTTATTAAATAATGGAAGGGTAGTGGGCGCAGGACATTGTGGGGGAGGAATGTAGTGTATGACACACGTGGTAATGAACAAAAGTGCCACGCATCAACAATGTTAATACAACAAATGTCATTTCACGAAGGTATGAATGCAACAAGTGATGTGCAACGAGGGTTATACATCACCTGTTGTATTAACACCCTTGTGCTACAACACGAGGGTGTAAATACAAGTGCCACACCACGAGGGTGTAAATACAACAAGTGCCACACCACGAGGGTGTAAATACGTACAAGTGATTTTTGCCTTACGTTAATAACGGCATAAATCACAAAAAAATGAACTATTTCAAAGTATCTGAGAATGAAATTAAAGAATTGGCTAAAATTTATTTAAACCATGAATATGGCAATGGTCAGTGGTCATGGGTGTGATTATATGAATGTATATGTATTACACACACACACACACATATATATATATATATATATATATATATATATATATATATATATATATATATATATATATATATATATATATATATATATATATATATATATTACTGCGAAAATTTTGAACAAGTGATACAAGATGCAAAACAACAACGAGAGGGTTGAATGATAGCTTTAGGCCTTTCGTGTTGCAACACAGGAGGCTGCAGTGTTGCGGAAACGAGTAGGAAGTCCAGGTAGATGTGTTCAAGGAAGCGACTCTAGGTCGAGTAGCATTATCTCATACCGGTCTCACAGCAATAATGCTATGAGTATTTAATGGTAGTATAAAAAAAAAAACGAAAATCATACATGTATAGAAAAAAGGTAAAATTTATACATAGCAACATGGATAGTTTAAATTAAGTAGTGTTTAGGAAAAAGGAAGCACACTGATTCTTGACAAATTACTGTGACTCAGGTTATGTTTACTTACAATAATAAATTATATATACCTAATAAGAGATGGATATAAATCAGACAGTTACCTTGGATAAGTAAGGGTATACTGACATTAATCTTCCCTTCCCCAGGAGCCTCGTCTCAACCCATGGTGGGTGACCCCCTGAAGGGGTCGAAATATCTGACCACGAACCTAGATAAAAATACTGCAAAGTATGACTTTAAGCCTGCATTAATACTGCCCGTATATAATATTCCTGTAGAGGATGACTATCCAACACAATTCTTCTTCTTACAAAACTTATGGGAGAACAAAATGGCACAATACCGTGAATTAAACAATAAACAAAGAATCCGCACATAGAGAGAAGCGACGCTTCGGTCCGACTTGGACCATTTACAAAATACAAGACCGAAACGTCGTTATAAGCTCCACTCTCCTGTGTGCGGGTTCTTTATGTATTATAAGGGGAAAAGAGGACGTCCCAAAATTTGAGACTACTGATTGATACTCAAACTCTCTGGTCACCAGGCAGGAGAGACCAAGTGTGATGTTTAGCATCTCTCCTCTTTGATGCAGTATGAGAGATGAACCTCGGGTCCACAGTGTGTATACATCATCTCCCTCAGGTCTGACAGATATAGACATCATCTACCACAGGTCTGACAGATGTACCCATCTCCCACAGGTCTGACAGATGCACCCATCTCCCACAGGTCTGACAGACGTACCCATCTCCCACACATCAGACAGGTTTAAACATCTCCCACAGGTCTGACAGGAATACACATCTCCTCCCACAGGTCTGAACGGTATACACGTCTCTTCCCACAGGTATGACGAGTATATACATCTACAGGTGACAGGTATACACGTCTCCTCCCACAGGTCTGACAGGTATACGTCTCCTCCCACAGGTCTGACAGGTATACACGTTTTCTCACACAGGTCTGACAGGTATACACATCTCCTCCCACAGGTGTCATCCATCAACAGAGTCCTACGCAACATTACCACAAAGGAAACAGCTGGTACCTCCCCCACACCTCCTTCAGGATCAGCCGCTGCAGGCGCTGGAGGTCCCGCTGGCGGCTGTGTAACAGCGGCGGCGGCAGCGGCGGCGGCGGGCGGTGGCGGCGGCAGCAGTCAGACGATGGGCGTGGGCGGTGGCAACTCAACAAGTAGCAGCAATTCCAATACGCCCACGCCCACGCCCACGCAGGAACCCATGTACGACAAGTTAAGACTCCTGAATGGGCAGTCGACTTGGCCCCGAACGCAGTGGTTAGTCTTGTACTGTTATGTTATTGTGCGATGTTAAGGTGTTGGCGTTACAGTTGTGTCTTATATTGTGTTACAGTATTGTTGTTATATTGTGTGTGTGTTACCGTATGTGTGTGTTATACTGTGTGTTTATGTTATATTGATTCACAGCTTATGTTATATCGATTCACAGCTCCTGGCCCCCATCTCTTCGCTGTTCGCTACTGGGTCCTTGTTTCTCGCTTGTGGGGTTGTTCACTGACCCTGTCACAGTAACTAACCTTTATTATTATACTCATTACGCCCACAAGCACTAAAATTAAGGGAGCCCTACTGTGTGTACTCACCTAATTGTACTTGCAGGGGTCGAGACTCGGCTCCTGGCCCCGCCTCTTCACTGAACGCTACTAGGTCCTCTCTCCCTGCTCCATTAGCTTATCATACCTCGTCTTAAAGCTATATATGGTTCCTGCCTCCACTACATCACTCGCCAGACTGTTCCCCTTCCTGACCACTCTGACTGAAGAAATGCTTCCTAACATCCCTGTGGCTCATCTGAGTCTTCAACTTCAAAGAGTGACCCCCCTTGTTTCTGTGTCCCCTCTCTGGAACACCGTCTCTGTCCACCTTGTCTACTCCACGCAGTATTTTTGTATGTCGTTATTATGTCTCCCCTAACCCTCCTGTCCTCCAGTGTCGTCAGGCCAATTTCGCTTAACCTTCCTTCGTAGGGCATTCCCCTTAGCTCTGGAACTAACCTTGTCGCAAACATTTTCACTTTCTCTTATTTCTTAACGTGCTTGTGTGTGTGTGTGTGTGTGTGTGTGTGTGTGTGTGTGTGTGTGTGTGTGTGTGGGTGTGTACAATCCAATTACAGTCGCAAACAGACGATATTAATAATGCAAGACAAGCCACGGGGGATGGAAATCTTCAGCTCAAGATCTTTCAAGCGTGTCCGAGCGTCATCAAGAGCTATACAAATTTGCAAATAGTAGCAAAAGGGTTAATAAGAGGAAGTTTTCCCCGAGTAAGGTAGCCTGGTGACGCCACCCAGTGGCTCTCAGAAAGAGAGACCTACTTTATACTTGCACACACTTCTCATTAGTTTGCAACATGTGCAACAATTTTCCGCTAGTTTAACTTGTCGAGGCCATCCCATATAACCATCACTACGTTTAGTGTTGCAGCAGATATTACATCAACTGCTCCTACTGCAATTGCTACTACTGATAAAATCAACAGCGTGTATCTGTGAGCGAATTGAGATTTTGTTTGTGGGAATCGAAGCTAAGCTCCTGGCTGTGTGTGTGTGTGTGTGTGTGTGTGTGTGTGTGTGTGTGTGTGTGTGTGTGTGTGTGTGTGTGTGTGTGTGTGTGTGTGTGTGTGTGTGTGTGTGTGTGTATGTGTATGTCTGTGTGTATGTGTGTGTGTGTGTATGTGTGTGCGTGTATGTGTGCGTGTGTGTGTGTGTGTGTGTGTGTGTGTGTGTGTGTGTGTGTGTGTGTGTGTGTGTGTGTGTGTGTGTGTGTTTGTGTGTGTGTTTGTGCGCGCGCGCGCGCGCAACTCTTGGTAGTGCACATCAACTTTCTGTCTGACAGTCAGTTATAACTGAAGGATGCGGGATCGATCCTGGGGTAGTGAAGGATGGCCAGGTCTCTTACTCCTACTGCAAATAGGTACCCAGGAGCTGGTCGACATTTTTAACAACACTAGGTACGCGAATACCTTTTATTCGACACTTAAATAATTCCAACAGGTACTGGAGATTAGTTACGCTGGACTGGAGTGATGTCTTACACAGAACTGGAGTGTTGTCTTTCATAGAACTGGAGTGTTGTCTTACACAGGACTGGATTATTGTCTTACACAGAACTGGAGTGTTGTCTTACACAGGACTGGATTATTGTCTTACACAGAACTGGAGTGTTGTCTTACACAGGACTGGATTATTGTCTTACACAGAACTGGAGTGTTGTCTTACACAGAACTGGAGTGTTGTCTTACACAGAACTGGAGTGTTGTCTTACACAGAACTGGAGTGTTGTCTTACACAGGACTGGAGTGTTGTCTTACACAGGACTGGAGTGTTGTTTTACACAGGACTGGATTATTGTCTTACACAGAACTGGAGTGTTGTCTTACACAGGACTGGATTATTGTCTTACACAGAACTGGAGTGTTGTCTTACACAGGACTGGAGTGTTGTCTTACACAGAACTGGAGTGTTGTCTTACACAGGAATGGATTATTGTCTTACACAGAACTGGAGTGTTGTCTTACACAGAACTGGAGTGTTGTCTTACACAGGACTGGAGTGTTGTCTTACACAGAACTGGAGTGTTGTCTTACACAGGACTGGAGTGTTGTCTTACACAGAACTGGAGTGTTGTCTTACACAGGACTGGAGTGTTGTCTTACACAGAACTGGAGTGTTGTCTTACACAGGACTGGATTATTGTCTTACACAGAACTGGAGTGTTGTCTTACACAGAACTGGAGTGTTGTCTTACACAGGACTGGAGTGTTGTCTTACACAGAACTGGAGTGTTGTCTTACACAGGACTGGAGTGTTGTCTTACACAGAACTGGAGTGTTGTCTTACACAGAACTGGAGTGTTGTCTTACACAGAACTGGAGTGTTGTCTTACACAGAACTGGAGTGTTGTCTTACACAGAACTGGAGTGTTGTCTTACACAGAACTGGAGTGTTGTCTTACACAGAACTGGAGTGTTGTCTTACACAGAACTGGAGTGTTGTCTTACGCACGACTAGTGTTGTCTTACGTACGAATAGTTGTCGTACGCACGACTGATGTCTTACGTACGACTAGTGTTGTCTTACGCACGACTGACATTGTCTTACGCTCGACTAACGTTGCCTTACGCACTAGTGTTGTCTTACGCACGACTAGCGTTGCCTTACGCACTAGTGTTGTCTTACGCACGACTAGCGTTGCCTTACGCACTAGTGTTGTCTTACGCACGACTAGCGTTGCCTTACGCACTAGTGTTGTCTTACGCACGACTAACGTTGCCTTACGCACTAGTGTTGTCTTACGCACGACTAGCGTTGCCTTACGCACTAGTGTTGTCTTAAACACGACTAGCGTTGCCTTACGCACTAGTGTTGTCTTACGCACGACTAGCGTTGCCTTACGCACTAGTGTTGTCTTATGCACGACTAGCGTTGCCTTACGCACTAGCGTTGTCTTACGCAGGACTAGCGTTGCCTTACGCACTAGCGTTGTCTTACGCACGACTAGCGTTGCCTTACGCATGACTAGCGTTGTCTTAAGCACGACTAGCGTTGCCTTACGCACTAGTGTTGTCTTACGCACGACTAACGTTGCCTTACGCACTAGTGTTGTCTTACGCACGACTAACGTTGCCTTACGCACTAGTGTTGTCTTACGCACGAATAGCGTTGCCTTACGCACGACTAGCGTTGTCTTAAGCACGACTAGCGTTGTTTTAAGCACGACTAACGTTGTCTTAAGCACGATTAACGTTGCCTTACGCACGACTAGCGTTGCCTTACGCACGACTAGCGTTGCCTTACGGACGACTAGCGTTGTCTTGCGCAGGATTGGCGTTGCCTTACGCACGACTAGCGTTGTCTTAAACACGACTAGCGTTGCCTTACGCATGACTAGCGTTGTCTTAAGCACGACTAGCGTTGTCTTAAGACCGACTAGCGTTGTCTTGCGCAGGATTGTTTTTCCAACAGTAATATAGGTTTCTTACACACTTATAAAGTTAATGAGACCATAATTATCGACTAACAACGGGCTAATTGTTTTTGTGCTGCTGAGTGGGCAGAGGCAGTAGGAATTTTAGGAAATTTGCCCGTGTGTGTGTGTACTCACCTGGTTGATGTTGCAGGGGTCGAGTCCAAGCTCCAGGCCCCACCTCTTCACTGGTCGCTACTAGGTCATTCGCCCTGAACCGTGAGCTTTATCATACCTCTGCTTAAAGCTATGTATGGATCCTGCCTCCACTACATCGCTTTCCAAATTATTCCACTTCCTGACTACTCTGTGGCTGAAGAAATACTTCCTAACATCCCTGTGATTCATCTGTGTCTTTAACTTCCAACTGTGTCCCCTTGTTGCTGTGTCCCATCTCTGGAACATCCTGTCTTTGTCCACCTTGTCAATTCCTCTCAGTATTTTGTATGTCGTTATCATGTCCCCCCTATCTCTCCTGTCCTCCAGTGTCGTCAGGTTGATTTCCCTTAACCTCTTCTCGTAGGACATACCTCTTAGCTATGGAACTAGTCTTGTTGCAAACCTTTGCACTTTCTCTAGTTTCTTTACGTGCTTGGCTAGGTGTGGTTTCCAAACTGGTGCCGCATACTCCAATATGGGCTTAACGTAGACGGTGTACAGGGTCCTGAACGATTCCTTATTAAGATGTCGGAATACTGTTCTGAGGTTTGCTAGGCGCCCATATGCTGCAGCAATTATTTGGTTGATGTGCGCTTCAGGAGATGTGCGTGGTGTTATATTCACCCCAAGATCTTTTTCCTTGAGCGAGGTTTGTAGTCTCTGGCCCCCTAGACTATACTCCATCTGCGGTCTTCTTTGCCCTTCCCCAATCTTCATGACTTTGCACTTGGTGGAGTTGAACTCCAGGAGTCAATTGCTGGACCAGGTCTGCAGCCTGTCCAGATCCCTTTGTAGTTCTGCCTGGTCTTCGATCGAATGAATTCTTCTCATCAACTTCACGTCATCTGCAAACAGGGACACTTCGGAGTCTATTCCTTCCGTCATGTCGTTTACAAATACCAGAAATAGCACTGGTCCTAGGACTGACCCCTGTGGGACCCCGCTGGTCACAGGTGCCCACTCTGACAACTCGCCACGTACCATTACTCGCTGCTGTCTTCCTGACAAGTATTCCCTGATCCATTATAGTGCCTTCCCTGTTATCCCTGCTTGGTGTGTCCTTGTGTGTGTGTGTGCCGGGAAATCAAATCTAGGACCATGCGACTGTGTATCAAATGTTCTCATCAGTAAGTTCACTTTTATGCGTGACATCATGGGAGATGGGGGTAGTATACCTTAGAATTTAATAGCATACCTTAGACTAATACATAGTATACCTTAGATCTAATAAAACTCTCTGCTTGTAAATAAAAGCTCTGCTCGTAAACAAAAGCTCTCTGCTTGTAAGTAAAAGCCTTCTAAAACTTTTCTTTCACCTCTTTACTACCCCCTCAATAATAATAATACTGGGGAAGCGCTACATCCGTAGGGATTATACGGTCCCTATAGAATGGGAAGCAATCAGTTTTGATCCACTTAAGGGGAGGATTCTCAACTTTTAATAAGATTTCCAACAGAGTCTGACTCAGGCGATTAGTTTCCATCTGTGTCCCCTGAATCCTAGTATTTTTCCTCAGTAAACTAGCTGTAACATCATGCTGTTCCATGGTCCTTCACTCTTTCAAGGACGTGAGGTGTGTCACCTCTTCTCCTGGAGTCTGTTCTTGAAGCTACCATTGCTGATGAACCTTTATTGAAATACTCGGCGATATCTTCCAACTCAGGCTGACACATTTCAACACTGTGTGACACATCCTGTGTGTGACACATCCTGTGTGTGACACATTCTGTGTGTAACATGCTGTGTGTGACACATCCTGTGTGTGACACATTCTGTGTGTGACACATTCTGTGTGTGAAACATCCTGTGTGACACCCTGTGTGTGACACCCTGTATGTGACATCCTGTGTGTGACACCCTGTGTGTGACATCCTGTGTTACACCCTGTGTGTGACACCCTGTGTGTAACACCCTGTGTGTGACACATCCTGTATGTGACACATCCTGTGTGTGACATCCTGTGTATGACACATCCTGTATGACACATCCTGTATGTGACATCCTGTGTGTGACATCCTGTGTGATGGAATATGCCATGGCAACATATTCAGCTTGTATTAGTAAGTTTTCTGAGACACAGGTACACATAAGTACAATTATCATATACAGTTTAACGTGCAAAACAACCACAGGGGAGGTTGACTGATAGCTCTAGGCCTTTCGTGTTTCAATCAACACATCCAGAGCTTGCAATGTTACAAGTAGGAAGTCCAAGCAGTTTAGTTCAGGGGAACGTTCCCCTGATTGCAACACGAAAGGCCTAGAGCTATCATTCAACTCCCCCTTGTACTGCATAATTTAACGTGTAAATTACTTTGGATAACCCCCCCAAAAAAGTGACTAATTTCCCACTGTGTAACTATCAAATGCTGATGTATCCAATTTTATTGAATACAAAAGAAGGCGTATTTACTCCTGGATGGTGTATTATAGTGATCACTATTGTTCGTCTGTAACTCAGAAATCTTGCCACAACTCAAGTAGTAAGGTAGTATTAGTAGTAGTAATAGTCGCGACACTTACGGTGCACTTAGACTACTTAGGTCATTCAGCACCCAGACACAAAATATATTTAACACACAATAAACAGGGGGATGAAATTAGTTAATAAAAACAACAACTATAAACACCTGATAATACGTAGAACTATCTTAACTCAGAACAAGAAAGATCACAGCAAAAATTATGTCCATAATCGTATCGGTCTTCTCTTCCAGTACCAGTCATTCATTTGTGACTTCATCTGCCGTCTGTTAATTCATTTAATTATTCATCCTCTAGCTTATTCATATATTCATAAATTCACGTAGTCATTGAAATTTTCTTTCATCTGTTCATCTGCCCATTCCCTCGTTTCCTCCTGCAGCATCTTATCCCATTATTATTAATGAGGAAGTGAAAAACCCGTACGGGTCATGAAGCGCCTACAGATTAAAAGGTAATCAAAGAGAAGCCATCATTTGAAAATTAGTAATGGAGCCAGAGTAACCCCCTTCTCCCCTTCTCGTTTTTTCTCCATTCTCCCTCCTCTTCCTTTTCTCTCTCTCTTCCCTTTCTCTCCCCTTCCTCGTCCTGTTCCCCTTCTATCTCCTCCTCCCTTCCCACTCCTTCTCCCTTGCATTCCTGCGCATTGTTGTGAAACAAGTGAGAGTCGCTGTCACAACAATTCACTCAGGTCAATATGTCAGATTGGTTGTCAGGTGACAGCGGGTGGTCCAGCCTGGGAAACAATGAAGGGTATATCAACACTGGCTGGTCTCAAAGGCAGGCCCTGGCAGTGAGGTTCCCGCAGCTCTACAACCCTCGGATTAACAATATGTTCTCCTTCTCTCATGGTATTGTCACTGGGGGTCTAACGAATAGTGTGTATGAGACTCGAGCGTAATTACCGTCAGTTGTATGGATGTGTTTTTTGTAAGATTAACTTGATACGAAATCTGAGAGTCGAGGCACTGTGGTAATATTCTGAGGATTTATTTATATAACTAACGCACAGTTTCGGGAGGAAATATAAGACGACATTTCTGTTCGTCCTAGACAACGTTTCTGTTCGTTCTAGACAATGATATTTATAACAATAAATGACCTTAACATCTTAGAACACTTGATACTGACTGAAAAATTACCACAAATATAAATATAAAGACTGCAGTTGGCGACCCTCAAGTTTAGAGCCTCGAGTAGAGCAGTGAATTAACCAATTTCGGGGTCGCGCCCCTGTCGCAGTTGGTCCTCTTCTTCACATTAAACTCTAAATGTAAACATTATAAAAGTCCTGTTTATTGAAATAGGAGAACTGAGAAAGTAGTTTCCTTTTTAATTTTATTATTTTTAACTATTTAAAAGAGTCTGTTTAAGAAGAAAATCGCAAATACGCAATAAATTCCTCACTTTTGTTCTGGGTTCACGTCCCTTGGAAATTACGTCGCCCTAGGAGGATGTCCTGTCTCCCTGGTTAAGAACCGCTACGCTAGAGGGGAAACAACTCATATTTAGGGAGGAGTTGTATTCCCTAGGGAAGACAACTAGAAGGGACAAATTCGCCTAACAATGGAGAGAGAGGCCATCCTAAGTAACAGCAAATTCAGCTCTGCTGGAAATCCTTCAAGCCGCTTTAGTTACTGAAGCTAGAGTGGAATACTTGATATCCTTATTGCCTTACTGAAGTTTCTCAGCCCTGGCTGATACATCTCATTACCTCTTTATGTGAAAGACATTCTGTGTGACTGACATTGTTCCCACAATGCAACACTCGGAACCGTGTAGACTCACACTGCGGGTGTTCCCACATTGTAACTATCACAAGATTAAATATTCATAATTTATCACCCGTGTATGAGAGCATTTGTACGCATTCGTATCCATTACAAAAATATATACTACTTTGTAAAACCATACGTAGATTTCTTAAATAAAGCTCATCTTCAAATATATAGCCGCACAATTTCAATTATTTTTAATATATATAAAAAATTAAAGTCTTGCGCAGTAAGGAATTTGTCTTCCCCAAGACCGGAGACGGAAGGATATTCTTCGTCCTAATTATCTAGATTGATTTCTCAGCCACGTTACAAACTGGTGAGAACATTTTGGTGTGAATAGCAAGGCGGACACCATTTTTCTCAGTGGCAACAATTTTCCTAATGCACCCACTGCGAGATTAATAGAAAACGGCAAATGGCGCTGGGCTGGCAGATCACCTTTCTCAAGCGTCTCTGTTTTTGCCAGACAAAAAATCAAGCAGTGTGCAAGAAGTTCGCACCAAAATTACGATATATTTACTTTTGCGTTTAAGGCTTGTCAGGAGTGTTCATGAAGAACCGTTAAGAGCAGGGGAGCAGCTACGTCATGACGTAAGCTAATGTACCTCATTTTCACTAGTAATAAATCCTGACATATAATACATCATAAACGCTGAAGAATAACCTAAAATACTTAACACACATTCCGTAAATGTTCTTCAACAAATATTTAAAATAACACGAAACACCAATACTCGCTAAAAGTATTAACAACAATAACGAATTGATGCACAAATAACCGGACACAGAAAGCAGCTTACGACGATGTGTCGGTCCGTCTTGGACCATTGTGACTTTGTAAAGGGTCCAAGACGGACCGAAACGTCGTGTGCGGGTTATCTGTGTATTGTTCCAGTCATTATATTGTGCCTTTTTGTTCTTCATAACGAACTGATCTTCAAAAAATAATGAATTTTCCCTGGCTGTCGTTGTGAGAAAGTTACTGCCTCTTAAACTGCCAACAAGGTAATTTCTTCAGCGGGAGCAGTGAGTGAGTGAGGCAGTATTAGAGATCGACTTATCACTACATGAGAAATTGTCTCGTTGACGCGCTTAATCTCACCCTAATCAATTACCTGATTAGTTCCTCTGTTAAACCCGAAGCCTTTTTACTTATTAGCCCTGAGGTGGAGCCTCGGGATCCCAACCCATTACTTTTATCACTGGACTTCGTGATTTTCCTTTCCTCTTTCGTCTCCCTTTCTCGCTTTTTCACACTTTCTTTCATAACTTTTTCTGTGGCCTTATTAAAACCATTGAAACTGGGGGACTTTTGATGAATTTTGAGCGTTTTGGAATCCTATTAGTTTCTCGTTGCTTCCAGATATAGTTTGGAGGGATTCTTTTGGTTTTGAAGGAGAGAGCGAGTGAATTCTTGAAGGGCCTGGCACCCCTCTTGGAGGTGATGGCATGAAAAATTACTTTCGACTTCCTAAATGGAGTGGGTGGTTCTCTGGCCCCTCAACCTGATTACTGCCGCCCACGCTTGATGTAGCGCCACCCAGGGGTGTAACCAGCCATGGGGGCATGTAATGACACCCATGGGTGTATGCAGTGCCTCCCATGGGTGTTTATACTGCCTCTCGTGGTTATATGTAACAACCCATAAGTATATATAACCACTCGTGGGTGTGTGTAACCACCCAAGGGCATATGTATCCGCCCATGAGTGTACGTACTCACCTCTTTTGTGGTTATATGGGTCGACTCTCAACTCTTGGCTCAGCCACTTGCCGAGTTCTCTTCCTTACCTCGTTAACCTTATCCACCCTATAAGCTACCAGCTACAGGATAGATATAGAGTATGCAAACTAGCCGCTGCCGTCTATAGGATGTATTTGGTGAGCAATGAACTAGCCGCTACTGTTTACAGACTAGACAAAGTGCACAATAAACTGTTTCGACGCAAAATGTAGCCTTTATCAAGTGATGGTTCCATGCTAGTGCTTCATACTCCTAGATGAGCCTAAAATACTATTTCTGAAATGAACCTAAAATACTATTTTTAAAATGCTATTTCTGGAAACTAGTCTTCGATTTCCCAGACAACTTTTCGTGGTATTATTCTACTGACGTGCTCTTCTGGTGATATGCTCGGCACTGTGCTTACCTTTAGAGCTGCCTCCTTGAGTGAGGCTAACAGGTAATGTTTCTCAGTTTCCGGTCTTCTTTCACTATCCCCGGTTTTCATAACCTTGCATTCGTTGGGGTTGACTTGCAGCAAACACTTGACTGACCAGTCCAGCAGTTTGTCCAGGTCATTAGCATCCTTGTCATTTGTAGTCTTTTATTGTCCCTTGTAGTCTTTTTTTGCCATTTGCAGTCTTTTCTTGTCGTTTATAGCCTTTTCTCGTCCTTTGTAAATTTTTCTTGTCCTTTGTAGACTTTCCTTATTATCTGAAGTCTTTTCTTGTGCTCTATAGTCTTTTCTTGTCCTTACCGTTTTTTTATTCTCCCCATTAAATTTACGTGTAAACAGAGATTCATCTGTACTTTTTGGTATGTAAGTCATCTGGTGTTAGAGCCAGAAACAACACTGGCTCTAATACTCAATTTGTTGCACCTTCCTATTCACTGTTATTCCTGCTTGATTAAGCTTTCGTCTCTGTTTCTTGTGAGGTGCAGCATCAAACATCATCTTGCGCTCCAAGAATATGCAGTCCTATTCCTCTTTCTACTGTCACTCAAACCCGTGTCGGATGTTTATGTTATCCAGTGTCTTAAGAAATAACTGGAATTTCCAGTGATTATACAGTTAATATGTCACTGTTGTGGGATAGATTCGTCAGTCAGATTTTTCAAAGTTTTTTTTCCAAATCTTCTTAGTCAGCATTTTTTTGTTTATGTTTTTGTGTTAGGTTAAATTAGTTTGTCGTCTATCAGTACAAATTAACCAAGTATAGCTTACCACAACGCCAGATTAGATTTTTTTTTTATTTTTACCACCGAAGTGGCTAGGTTATTGTGCACCTCCATATCCATCCTGTGGATGGTAGCACAAGAGCATATGGATACACAAAAGGCCTAGGAACTAGGCCCCAAAAGGGTTAACAGGAGTACATATGGATTTATATGTATAGTTCAATTATCTGATAGAAGCAAATTTTGGAAAATTTGCTTAATATATCTGGTATCTTATCACAAAAACTGCAAATAAAATGCAAGATAATAATAATAATAGTAATACAAGTACATGTAGATTTTGAAATGTGAATAGAAAAAGAGGATCCACCGAGCGAACTAGAAAACACAGCCAGATAACAATTTCAGAGTCTTGAACAGTCATCTGTTTGACTGTTTTAGCAGCAGTGAAATGCTGTTAGAGGATGGGCTGGTATATGATACCACTTCTCTTCAAGAACTCCACCACTGTCCTGATTATCTTCTCCATTAAACTAATACATAGTATGTCAGTGATGCTGGTCTGTAGTTTAGCACCTCTCGTCTGTCTCCTTTCTGAAATACTGAGAATACATTTGTTCTCTCCTAGATCTCTGGCAGCTGTCCTGTATCCATTGACGTGAAGACTTTAGCTAGTGGATCAGATAGTGCTCACCCTTCCTCTGTTGTGGGTGTGTCGTTCAGTAACAGCCTGTGTGTATATGTAATCGTTCATGGGTGTATTTATCCCCCCAGTGTTACATGTAACACTAACCATGTATGCATATAGTTACCCATGAGATTATGCAGTGGTTTTGTTATGGAATGAAAAAAAGTGAGGTACGTCTGACAGTACTAGGGTACGTGTGTGTACTCAACTAGTTGTGGTTGCAGGGGTCGATTCATAGCTCCTGGCCCCGCCTCTTCACTGGACGCTACTGGGTCACTCTCCCTGAACCATGAGCTTATCATACCTCTGCTTAAAGCCATGTATGGATCCTGTGTGTGTGTGTGTATGTGTGTGTGTGGCTACACATTCGGAGCTACAGTACTATACTCATGTTGTCTTTATTAAATCATTGTAGATTAATTTAAGTCTTGGTGATGTTGCAGCACGCTGTACCTTCCCCTGATGAGCATTCTAGTTGGCTGCCACCAAGTGAAAAATTATGTGTCTTTTGTTCACTGATTTTTCAGGAATTTAACATTGTGAGCTGTTGATTATGGCTGGTGACAGTTTCTACACTCGATGGGTGCACTGATGCCGGGGATGGCTCTTCATCCAAGGAAGAGGAACTATCATTTTCCTTGGATGGAATTTAATTACTTTCCATTCCTTGGGTGCTCTTTGGCCCATACTAGTTTAGCGTTTTTCATGGTTTCTTTTTCAATGGGAGTACTAAACCATAGAGGGTCTATGGGTAACGGGGAGCAATCAGATTTAATCAGAGGAAAGAACAGCTCAAATTGGTTAGATAAGGAGCCTATTTTTGTCATTAAGGCACCGCAATGCCCCTTTTTACCCTGTGATGGTTGTCCGAATGTAATTATGTCATTGTTTCTGTACATTTTGACCCATGACCTGTCCTTCCCCAGGTACAGTGGACCTGTGAGTGAGGTCACCAGTCTACCCGTGGACTCCCCGCACTCAACCCCCAGCAGCCACCACTGTCTCCCTAAGAAGAGTGAGTACATGTTTCTGTCTCTCTTTGTATAGGAGGTAGGGAGGGAGGGAGGGGATGTAGCGAGACTGCTTCCTGCTTAACGGAAAAAGGCTCGAGCCTTCACCTCTATTTGTTAGGATGGAGGGTCGATCTTCCACCACTGTTGGGATGGAGGGTCGATCTTCCACTACTGTTTGTGGCCCTTAAAAACATATCTACTTTAATAGGGATATGTAAACCAAGGAACGCCAATTAAAATAAATGAATGGAAACAATCTGATTAAAATTTAATAAATCATATTCTTATATTGCACCGAACCTGTAAGGAAGACGAAGCTCTTGGAAACAGCTTAAATTAGCACGATCGCTAACCACATAGATTCCCAACAACTGCATAACACATGGGGTCACAACAACTGCACTTCCATGAAGTCACATCAACTGAACTTCCATGAAGTCACAACACCTGCACTCCCATGAAGTCACAACAACTGCACACCACATGGAATCAACACCTGCACTCTCATGGAGTCATAACACCTGCATTCCCATGGTGTCACAACACCTGCACTCCCATGGAGTCACAGCACCTGCACTCCCATGGAGTCACAACACCTGCACTCCCATGGAGTCACCACAACTGCACTCCCATGGAGTCACCACAACTGCACACCACAGGGGGTCACCACAACTGCACTCCCATGGATCCACACCCAGGGTAATATAGGTCTAGAGCAGGTCTCAAATACTGGACCATTACATATATGGTCTTAGATGCACTGGAAGACAAAATGCATATGTTAGTATGAACGAACTTTGCTAAAGCCTTCGACAAGTGCGATGGTGAAGTAACAGTGCGCAAGATGCGTACAAAATGAATAATTGAAAATGTTTCCAGATGGATTCTTAACTTTGTAAAATATAGAATGAAAAGAATAACAGCGAACATAGTTAAGTCATAGACTGCCACGGTGAAAAGCTGTTTCCCAGGGCACAGCAGTCGCCTCTAGCCTTTACCTCGTCCTCATATCTGAGAGACAAGGACATATCACAACACAGCTTTATCCTTTGCAGACGATTTGTATGAGTGACATCGGCTGGAGACACAGCAGATATTAATTAAGCACATATAAAGCAAGTCTTCCAGTGGGACACAGAAAACAATCTGATGTTTAATGAGGACAAATTCCATTTGCTCCTTTATGGAATAAAATGAGGAAATACAAAAAAGAACGGACTATAAAACTAACCTCTCGATAGAACGATAATACTAATGTGAAGAACTTAGGAGTGATAATATTAGATGATCCGATTTGCAAGGATCACAACAGTGACATTATCACAACCGTGAGGAAAATGATAAGATGGATATCGAGAACTTTCAAAAAACGAGATGAAAAGTCAGTGATCTTTAAGTTACTTGTTCTGTCTGGCTATAATATTGCTGTAGAGCAATAACTCATTTTAAGGAGGTGAAACTGCAGACTTAGAAAATGTAAAGAGGAAGTTCACTGCACGTTTAAGTTTAGTCAAGCACCTAAATTGCTAGGTCCGTTGGAAGTCTCAAACTGTAATCCTTGAAATGTAGGTGATAAAGAAACACCTAATTTTCACCTGGAAAATTATAAGAGGGACTTGACCCAAATCTGCTCGCATATAAATCACTCCCTACGAAAGCAAGAGGCTCGTCAGACGGTGCAAAATGAAAAGCAGGGATATGATGAGAACACTAAGAGAAAACAAGAGAAAACATAATGAGTACAAGGGGTCCCAGACTTTTCAATACCCTCCCTTCATATATATGGAAATTGCCACCATATCAATAGCTGTCTTCAAGAGGGAACTAGATATGTTTCTCGAGACAAGTCCTGATCAGCAGGACTGTGGTTCGTACATTGGATTGCGAGAAGTCAGCAGCATCAGCCTGGATAATCAAGACTTGATTTTATAAGCCTGGTCTGGGACCGGGCCACAGGGGTGTTGACCCTCGAAAACATCCTTCAGTTAACTGTCAGGTAAGATAGAGGGAAGCTGTCGGAAAAGCAAAGTGATTAATGAAAGAGCTTGAAAACTAACACACAAATTTAAAGTTGGCCGAACAAGTCAGTTTCAGTCAAAAATGTCATAGTGTCTGCAATAAAGGCAGCGCTTTCTTAAAGTAGTCAAAAGAGAGAGCCCAGACGTTCTGCTTCATAAATGGCGTTCACAAGAACAGGCGCCAGGTGCCTCTCTCCTTGTGAACGTCCAGCGTGAGTCTAGTGTGGCCAATCCGCAGATGTGCGAGAACAATCTCCCAAATGCGACAGCGATAAAAAGAATTCAACGATGAGCTCAATTTTAGTTTAATAAAGATCATCTGGTTCCTCTCTAACCTAGACCACTGTCAGTGCCAGCGATCCCAAATACTCCTAGACAAAACTGAAAAATATTCTGAACAGCGTACATCCCTGTGAGAGATGAACAAGTTCTGGACTGCAGAACGTGCGGAAGGCCTCTGGAAAGTTCATGCCCATGACACCAGAATGACCAGGGATCCAGCAAAAGAGAATGTCTTTGTGCTTGCTGTGGAGGCGATACGGCCAGCTTTGAATGCGAAGGATGATGGGAAGTGAGGAGTGAAAGCTTTTGATGATCCTATAATTCACTTTGAGAATCAAAGATTACAACAATAGAAGTAGGAAGAAAAGCATTGCGGATGATAACTGCAAGAGGTACGTATAACTCTGTTGTGAAAATACTCGCCAGATCTAGTAAGCGCCTCTGCATTACAATATCTAGAAAAAACTACTATTTATTCTTCACTATTAGAAGATTTAGAGCAGCAAGTGTACACACCAGTAATAAGTGTAAATGAAATTAATCACGAGAAAAGGAGAGTACGCCCATAGAAGAGATACGAGACAATTGAAAGGCAAGAATGGAAGGACATACTCTCACCATCGGTATCTCCCAAGGTGCAATAGAAAAGATAAGCTCAGCTGATTCCTTTTATTAAATGAAAGCGATAAAATCTATCGGCTCTCAGAAAAAAAAGTTATAAAATGTTAAGTAAATTCAGTTTCGTAGCTTTCAGGATCGATACGTGGGATTTTCATGACATTCTACAAAGTGGAGACCAAGACAGTTTGTCAAACCGGGTTATGGGAACCATATTGGAGAGTGCGGATTAAGGAATGACCGGGAGTAAATATAACTGAGTTAGTGTTAGACAGTGAGAACGTGAAGATATGTGATGCAGCCCAGCTAGATGTGCAGTCGACAGTACTCTGTAAAGAGGTGGAAACTTGCTGAATATTTGTCTCAGCACAAGCAATGGCGAAATCATCCACATATAAAGAGAATTAAATTCTCCGAAGTAGTACTGAGGCTAGACGCTTTGTGTTTGAACAGTCGGGAGAAGCTGTTGTTGATACCAACTCTGAGGTGTCGATTTGTCATGACGGCTAAGGAAAAGTACGAGTTAGCCTCATAAGCCGTCAAAAAAAAAAAAAAAAAAAAACTGCGATAAGATGCGATATTGATATTCAGTGTTTTAAGCCTAAGTCGAAAAAGAGACTGTCATCACAAGCACTCTCAGCAAAGGCATCGCAAATGTCTATATCGAGCAGGAGTACAGACTAAGAAACTGAATGGTCACTTCTGTATTTAAACTAATGTGAGGGATGTACAGCCGCGTGTCTCCCCCAAGCTCCACTGGTTTCCTGGTAACCACATGTTCCATTAATTTACAAATGGTGTAATGATCGTCTATAATGGGAAGGATCTCGCCCCGACATACCTGATTTTCGGAGAGGAAGGATAACAAACAACTTTCACTGCACGGGTATGATGTAACAGTCTGATGAGAAGGTGTTATTAAGCCAGACGAAAAGCTAACAGGAATGAGCTTGAGAGAGAGGCTTAAAAATCAAATCTGATGACATTAAAGGCTAGAGGAATCAGGGGAAAACATAATAGTGACATATTTAATACTTGGAGGACTTGAGACAGCACAATTGGAGTAAGTAGGAGGTACAGTCCATATGTTTAAGAATATATACCAGAGACGGACTGACAGACAGACAGACAAACACAGACACACACACAGACAGACACACGAACACACACATATCTAAGCAGCTCCACCTACATCAAACTAGCTACTACCATCACAGAGTAGGGAAGCCAGAGACGCACGGATCCAGACGCCAGGCAATAAAAAATTCTCAGTGTTCAAAAAGCTATCCGGCACAGATCAAAGCGCGACCCTGGAGATTGCCGCGACTTTGATACAGATAACTTTTATTAAAAACGGAGACCGGTCGGGCCTACCCAAGCTTTAGACAATTTTTAATTTGCTTTCTCGGATCGTGTGTGTGTGTGTGTGTGTGTGTGTGTGTGTGTGTGTGTGTGTGTGTGTGTGTGTGTGTGTGTGTGTGTGTGTGTGTGCGCGCGCGCGCGCGAGTGTATGTGTGTGTGTGTGTATTTATACATTCAAGACAAGCTACAGGGGTGGAAATCTTCAGCATAAGTACTTTCACGTCTCCGTGCGTCATCAGGAGCTATGCAAGAGTAGCAATAAGAGAAATGAAGAGAGGTTTTCTCAGTAGGGTAGCATGGTCCAACCTTTCCTAGGAAGACCCCTCACCCCCCCCCCCTTACTTCCACTACAGATTCATAGACACTCCAAGTCATTATCTTTTGTTACATCCTTTCTAAATATCCAAAACCACCTCGACAACCCTCCAGATAATATTTTTAGAAAGCCTGCACCTCCTTCTAATCTCCAAAAGACGGAATCTCTGCACAATATTCACACCTCACGTTGACATCTTCACTGCCTCCAGCCTTCTCCTTGTTGCAACATTCACCACCCATACTTCACGCCCATATAAGAGCTTTGTTAGAAGATGGTTTCCTCATATTACAACTTAGAAATCCATAAAACATTCGTAGAAACTACAGATATTTGGTGAATATTTACCTAGAAATATTTCATTATTTCCTGAATAGCAAAGGATAGCTATTTATTAAGAATAAATTCTTCAAGAATTAACCTCTGTTTAATGCAGATCAAGGGAAAATAAGTAGTTACTGATTTAAGTTTTCGTGACATTTGTCTTAACTTAGTACAAAGGACGGTAAGAGTAGGCCTAAGCCTGACAGTGTAGGCTTACGGTCAACTGTACTAAGGAAGCCACCGTTAATATGTTCAACATTAATATCAAGAAATGACAAACTATTTTCCGAAGCCGTGGCCGCTGCCCCACGCTGCCTCGGGACGCGTGACGGATGCCAAAGTCCCAGATATTACTTTTTAAGCTACTCTAATGCCCAGCAAGTGGAGGAGAGCCCCTGGCAGCAGGACACGCCCCATACACACGCCCGTGGGCGTCCGTCCGTGGGTGTCAACAAGTGGGAGACAACACGTGAGCGTCAGCCACCTTATTTACATGTTGCGAATATTAACAAGTGTGAATGATATACTTCTTCGGAGGCTTCTTACTTTATTGTTAAGTCGTAGGTGGGTTACACAGGCTTGTGTGTTTGTGCCCATGGCCCGGGCAGGGCCATCCCACGAGAGAGAGTTGGGAGGCCTTGTGTCTTGATGCCAGGCCGCTGTGTGAGTGAGGGAGAGGCATGGGCCGGCAGGCTGGCGTGCCTACCTAGAGGCCTGGCTACAGAGGGCAGCACCTGAGTGGCGCGAAATATGAACTAAGCTGGCAGACAGCATGGGCTGTCTGTGCAGACAGTACAGGCTGTCTACATACGCTCGGCCACCTACCGCGCGTCGTCCCGATGCGACAATACTGGAAGTAAAAGAAACTCGGTCTCTCTCTCTCGTAGGAACAGGGCACAGAACACAAAATAAAAACATATATATACATATGGACATGGAAAAAAAAAACTTCCTACAGGGAGGGAAGAAAAAAACATGTGGGGTGTGCTAAACATCGTGGTCATAGGCAGTGAGCATCGAAGGGCATCACTGCACGCCTTCCTGCGTCTGGACAGATACTGCAACACAGGAGACATCGCTGCAGCTGAGCTGTGACATAACAGGGTACGGACTCCTCTGGAACGATGAAGCAGACATCGTAGGAGTCGCTGCAGGTTTTCACTCAACCTGGGGCACGACATGCTGGTGCCCTCGAGTGAGGCGTCGACAAAACTCGGCAACTGGGCAGGACTTCTGGCAAGCGACTCAGGAGGACACTTCTCGACTGGTACTGTCGCTGGGCTGTCACTGCCGGCGAGCGTGGAGCGAGTCGTGGCAGAGACGACTGGGCGAAACATCTGGGAGTCATAACATCATACACCAGACTGCAGTGACGACATCTTTGTGCAGGCTGCTCACTGAAGCTTGTGACACGAGGCTGACACAGCGCGTCATTCTCTCGGCAGTTGGAGTTATAGCAGAGGTTAGTCTAAGCGTCTCCAGACTTGTTTCTCTACATATAACTGCACTCTGACGGTCTGGAGGTGAAGTGAAACAAATCTCGATGGGAATCGTAGCAGGTATGATTCTACAGAACATCACGAGCGACGAGCATAAAAGCTTTCTGTACAAGAGGGCTCGTACGCTCAGGGCTGAGAAATCAGCTGTCAAACACTTGTCACGCGGGTGACTTAGCACAGTGGTGCAACTCAAGGGTCTGACCACAGACCTCACTGGACACACGGAAAACTTACAAACACACCGCTGTACATGCGGTACAACATGGCTTAACTAGCAAATGATGCTTTTCTGTGCATAAAACTGACTTAGACATACTAAAATGTGAGAACACTGACTGAGAGGAATTAATTAACACACGACATATATCTTCTCTCAATCTTCTCGACAATACTGAAATTACTAGAACACTCGATGTGACATCATGTGATGTCAGGCATGATGTCGCAAGGTGACGTCAGCAGCAGTGACGTCAACAGACATCTCGAGGTGACGTCAGCAGACATCGTGAGGTGACGTCAGGCAGACATCGTGAGGTGACGTCAGCAGACATCGTGAGGTGACGTCAGGAGACATCGTGAGGTGACGTCAGGCAGACATCGTGAGGTGACGTCAGCAGACATCGTGAGGTGACGTCAGGCAGACATCGCGAGGTGACGTCAGCAGACATCGTGACGTCATGAAGTCGGGCAGCATCGTGGGTGGCGTCGATGTGATGCGGGCAGCAGACCACAGCATGAGGCCTGGGACATCTGGTAACTCACGTGGTTTTGTAGGTCTACGTGACATCGCCCACACCCAACGTGGTGTCGATCCACGTGGTGTCGTGATCTACGTGGCATGCTGATCCACGCAGCTTCGAGTGGCCTTGGGCACTCGGATACACAGCACTGGCAAAGAATTCACACGAAAAACAGCAGAAAACACAGCAGAGGGAGTGGGCAGTGGTGAGTGTATGGTAGTGTGGTGGCGAGGAGCGTGGGTGAGTGTATGGCAGGGCGAGCATCTGGCGGTCTCTCCTCCTCCCACCCACAAACACAGGGGAACACACTGGATGCAGAAATCACCACAAGACTCACCTCTGGCTCACTGAAACAGCTGTGTTGAGCTGAACAACAACAGCAACATACAAGTGACGCTGAACACGTGACTTGAGAAACAGCGTGGGGTCACTGGGACGCCATTTACAATTCTCGGAGAATTTCGGCAAATTTTGGCATGGATCCTGCTTGTACCTGTGTCTGGATGCTCAAACGTGCAGACACGACATCAGGATAACTCGTTGAGAGACGGATGCTTCTTGTGTAGGGTCATGAAGTGAAGATGACTTCATACCTCTTCCTCCCTCCCTCCAGGCAAACACAACTGCTGCGAGCACCGCTGGTACCATTATAACGGATTTGTTTGGTAGGCTGGTAGCGGGGTGTGAATGATATACTTCTTCGGAGGCTTCTTACTTTATTGTTAAGTCGTAGGTGGGTTACACAGGCTTGTGTGTTTGTGCCCATGGCCCGGGCAGGGCCATCCCACGAGAGAGAGCTGGGAGGCCTTGTGTCTTGATGCCAGGCCGCTGTGTGAGTGAGGGAGAGGCATGGGCCGGCAGGCTGGCGTGCCTACCTAGAGGCCTGGCTACAGAGGGCAGCACCTGAGTGGCGCGAAATATGAACTAAGCTGGCAGACAGCATGGGCTGTCTGTGCAGACAGTACAGGCTGTCTACATTATCTAAATCATTTGATACCCTCATCACCTTATTCTCTTCTATGTTCACTTTCAACTTTCTACCTTTACACACACTCCCAAACTCATCCACTAACCTTTGTAATTTTTCTTTAGAATCTCCCATAAGCACAGTATCATCAGCAAAAAGCAACTGTCAATTCCCATTTTGTATTTGATTCCCCATAATTTAATCCCACCCCTCTCCCGAACACCCTAGCATTTACTTCTTTTACAACCCCATCTATAAATATATTAAACAACCATGGTGACATTACACATCCCTGTCTAAGACCTACTTTTACTGGGAAGTAGTCTCCCTCTCTTCTACACACCCTAACCTGAGCCTCACTATCCTCATAAAAACTCTTTACAGCATTTAGTAACTTACTACCTATTCCAAATACTTGCAACATCTGCCACATTGCTCCCCTATCCACTATCATATGCCTTTTCTAAATCCATAAATGCAATAAAAACTTCCCTACCTTTATTTAAAAACTGTTCACATATATGCTTCAATGTAAACACTTGATCTACACATCCCCTACTCACTCTAAAACCTCCCTGCTCATCCGCAATTGTACATTCTGTCTTACCTCTAATTCTTTCAATAATAACCCTACTGTACACTTTACCTGGTATACTCAGTAAACTTATTCCTCTATAATTTTTACAATCTTTTTTGTCCCCCTTTCCTTTATATAAAAGGACTATACACGCTCTCCGCCAATCCTTAGGTACCTTCCCCTCTTTCATACACTTATTAAACAAAAATTCAACCACTCCAACACTGTCTTCCCCTGCTTTAAACATTTCTGTCATGATCCCATCAGTTCCAGCTGCTTTACCCCCTTTCATTCTACGTAATGCCTCACGTACCTCCTCCACACTCACATCCTGCTGTTCTTCACTCCTAAAAGATGGTATGCCTCCCTGGCCAGTGCATGAAATTACCGCTTCCCTTTCTTCGTCGACATTTAAAAGTTCCTCAAAATATTCTCGCCATCTACCCAAAACCTCCATCTCCCCATCTACTAACTCCCCTACTCTTTTTTTAACTGACAAATCCATTCGTTCTCTAGGCTTTCTTAACTTGTTTAACTCACTCAAAAAAAAATTTCTTAATTTCATTAAAATTTCTTGACAGTGACTCTCCCACTCTATCATCTGCTCTCCTTTTGTACTCTCTCACCACTCTCTTCACCTTTCTTTTACTCTCCATATATTCTACTCTTCTTATAACACTTCTGCTTTGTTAAAACCTCTCATACGCTAACTTTTTCTCTTTTATCACACCTTTACTTCATCATTCCACCAATCACTCCTCTTTCCTCCTGCACCCACCCTCCTATAACCACAAACTTCTGCCCCACATTCTAATACTGCATTTTTAAAACAATTCCAACCCTCTTCAACCCCCCATCATTACTCATACTTGCACCAGCCCACCTTTCTGCCAATAGTTGCTTATATATCACCGAACTTCCTCCTCCCTTATACACTTTCACCTCCCTCTTTCTTGTTGTTGCTATTTTCCTATTTTCCCACCTACCTCTTACTCTAACTGTAGCTACAACTAAATAATGATCCGACGTATCAGTTGCCCCTCTATAAACGTGTACATCCTGGAGCCTACCCATCAACCTTTTATCCACCAATACATAATCTAACAAACTACTTTCATTACGTGCTATATCATACCTTGTATATTTATTTATCCTCTTCTTCATAAAGTATGTATTACTTATTACCAAACCTCTTTCTACACATAGCTCAAATATAAAATACAGATAGGTAGATAGATATATTATATGGGGTAACCTCGAGTGTAAATGAGGAGGCTTATGGCCTCGAAGTATTAAAATGCCTTCGAGGAAAAATATTGACTTTTCTTCTTTAGGCTGTTTGAGTGTTCCGCTCTACGTACCGCCCGATCTTCATACACTCACACGCATCATAATAATAATAATAATAATAATAATAATAATAATTACATTTTATAAAGCAATAGCAGTAAGATTGCAAAGTATTTTCTTTAAGTGCAGTGCTATAAAATTATAAATATGTGATGCACTAAGACAGGTGTTAGTGCATGTTGACATGAGTGTTTTATTAATGTTGTACGAGTAATGAGGTGCTGATACAGATAAATATTTTTATTAGCTCAAATAGCATTGTAATAAATAGGTAACAGTGTATAACCTAGGAGATTATGCACTTGTACAAAAACACACACAAACACACACACACACACACACACACACACACACACACACACACACACACACACACACACACACACACACACACACACACACACACACCAGGCTGCCACTATCGGGCGAATCATCAAAGATTTTTAAAAATTTAATATCATGCTTGCTAAGAAGTAAACATTTCTTTGACGGGTGCCGGCCAATTGCACCCCTGGCGCATACAGTCGACCAACCCCTTGCAAGCCACTGGGATTTTCCTCCTTAGCGCTAGCGCACGATGTTTCCTCCCCACCCCTCCATATTTTTGCCCTGCCAAATAAGAAAAATATTTTCCTGGAAGCTTCGGCGTACATCAGCGCACAAATGAAGAGCTTTGAAGACTTTAACCTGACGATGGGATCTCGGACCAGAGTTAATACTTATTGATGGTGGTGGTGCTGCTGCTGGTGCTGCTGCTGCTGCTGCTGGTGCTGCTGCTGCTGGTGCTGCTGCTGGTACTACTGTTGGTGCTGCTGCTACTGCTACCGCTGCTGCTGTTGGTGCTGCTGCTACTGCTACCGCTGCTGCTGCTGCTGCTGTTCCTGCTGCTGCAGCTGCTGCTGCTCTTATGTATAATCAACCCAGCTTGTCTTTATACATTGAGGTTTTTATCATGCATTTCACTGTGATAATCTGAACGTTCTCCTGTTTTGTTCCAGTCTGATTTCAACTGTTTGAAGTTAAATCAACATATTATATATATTGTTTATTTGGTCTTCCTCTGGTGCGAATTATGAGATCTATTGTCTCGGAGAAATGAAATTGTTTCTAGGAAAAATCGTGATTTATTCTAGGTAATATCCACTCAGTGGCCACTTTATTAGGTACATCCTTCTATTACTGGATAGGGCTTCCATTTGCACCCCAGAACACCACAAATTTTTCGTGGTATTTTGGATTCAACAAGGCATTATGCAATTGCTAGAGTTATCGGGTGCACATTCATGTGTATCTACCGTTCCACTACATTCCTAAAGTTTACGCCACATATTGACCCTAAAATCTGCATGTTGCAGTAGAAATCGTTTAGCACTGGTGAGCCTGTGCCCAATGTAGCCTCAGTTTCCTATTCTTAGCTGACAGAAGTGGAACCCGGTGTGGTCTTCTCTTGCTGTAGTTCATCCGATATGTTGTGAACTCAGAGATGCTCTTCTGCGTACAGCTGTTGTAACGCATGGTAATTTTAATTACTGTCGCCTTCTTGTCGGCTTGAATGAGTCTTGCCATTCTCCTATAACATGTCTCATTAACAAGGCGTTTTATCCCTCAGAACTGTCGATTACTATATGTTTTGTGTTTTTCCCACCATTATTTGTGAACTCCAGAGACTTGTGCATGAAAGTCCCAGGAGATCAGTTTCTGAGATACTCAAACCACCCCGTCGGGCACCAACAATCATTCCACGCTCAAAGTCACTTAGATCACATGTTTTAAGGCACTGGGGAGCTGCCACATGATTGGCCGATTAGATATTTCCATTAATGAGTGTGTGAGTGTGTGTGTGGTGCCGAATGGGTAAAATTGGTCACTTAGCAAAAACTCATTTAAAATTACGTTCTAAATTTTCTCTTATACAGTACTAGTCACGGCATTATGTAGCCCCTTCCCCACACACACATACCAAAACACAAACACACACCATGAAAGATTATAATATATTTGCACTTACCGAGGTTTTAATTCTTGGTGCTGCATCCCTTACGCTTTATCACATCCCTCAGCCATGTAGGAAAACTCTGAGACAAATTATTGAGGGTTTGGGGAGGTATATTATTCCATGCCTCATGTACAGCAGCCTCCAGCCACGGAATAGAACTGATATCCTTGCCCAGTAAACTTCGTTTCACCATTGACCAGAGGTTCTCAACAGGGTTTAGGTCTGGGAAATTGCCTGGCCAGTCATTAAAGAATCTCACTTCACAGTCCTTAAGCCACTGAACTACAGACTTGGCAGTATGACACGGTGCACCATCCTGCATAAAAACCGTAGCCCCACACTTGTCAAATGCATCAGGTAAACTGTCATAACTCCAGGTAATTATACTGGTTCATATACTGGTTTTTGGGAAGCACAAGTTCAACACTGAACACTGAAACACCCCAAAACCTTGAGCCAGTCTGTGTGTTTGGTGATCCCACAGGTGTAGCGTGGGTCTAGCGGGTCACTACCTCTGTGCCGGTACACATATCTCCCAAGGTTACAGGTGGTGGTGAAGGCTGCTTTATCACACCAAAGTGCTTCAGACCACTGTTGAGGATTCCAGTGAAGATATTTCTTTGCATAATCCAGCCTACGTTTCTTGTGGCTTAGAGAGGATCGGTTTCTTAACCTGGAGATGACTACTGTAGCCCAGCTCTGACACACACCTCTGAGAGATGTGGGTTCTTTTCTTTCAATTCTCTAGCAGTTATCTTAGGTGTATTCTCTAACTGCTACTTTAACACAGTTAAAGTACGAACAGATGTCTTCTTTGAGGGGCCAGGTCGAGGTTTGGTAGACAGTAACTCGACACCACCACCAGCCTTGAAACGCTGCACCCAGTTCCTCACTGAATGCTCACACACACCAACATTCTCCATTATTTCTTTCGTCTGTTGCCCAGCTTTGTGAAGCCCAATGATTTGACCTATAGTTTCAAGTGCTAAAGATTTCCTGTTACCCATAATCAAGTATTTATAGCTCCAAAACCAAAGGGAACACTGGACAAAAGATGGGGAGGATGAGAGACAAAAGTTCAACACTTCCTCTCATCACGGCAGCCATGTGAGCACTGAGGAGTCACTGTGGAGTGTGACAGCAGACTGTGGCGTCATGCTAACAGCTGCTACCCAGCATAATGCACTGACGAAAAGACCCCATCTGTATGGTAGTAATTGATTTTTGTCACGGCATTATGCCGGGGCGCTCACTCGGCATAATGTGACTAGCACTGTACGTTTAATGATTTTTTTTATTTATGTTAATGTAAAAATGAAAAATTTTGTACCAAAAGAACCTTAGAAAACTTACCTAACTTTATTATAACAAACGTAATTTAATTTAGCCTAATCCAACTAAACATATTTTAGATAAGTTTACAATAATATAATAATAAACAAACACAATGAAATAAATTTTTTTCGTTAGGCTCAGAATGATTTTTGCGAAATTATTACATACGCAAATTTTCGCTTGCCTTATTCGGCATAAAGAGCGTTGCTATAAAAGCCAAAAATAGCAAGTTTTGCCTATTCGGCACGACACACACACACATTATATATATATATATATATATATATATATATATATATATATATATATATATATATATATATATATATATATATATATATATATATATATATATATATATATATATAAATATATATTCTTCTTCTTCTTCTTTCAACGTACCAGCCGTATCCGACCGAGGCGGGGTGGCCCAGAAGAAAAAACTAAAGTTTCTCCTTTTAAATTTAGTAATATATACAGGAGAAGGGGTTACTAGCCCCTTGCTCCCGGCATTTTAGTCGCCTCTTACGACACGCATGGCTTACAGAGGAAGAATTCTGTTCCACTTCCCCATGGAGATAAGAGGAAATAAACAAGAACAAGAATTAGAAAGAAAATAGAAGAAAACCCAGAGGGGTGTGTATATATATGCTTGTACATGTATGTGTAGTGTGACCTAAGTGTAAGTAGAAGTAGCAAGACTTACCTGTAATCTTGCATATTTATGAGACAGACAAAAGACACCAGCAATCCTACCATCATGTAAAACAATTACAGGCTTTCGTTTTACACTCACTTGGCAGGACGGTAGTACCTCCCTGGGCGGTTGCTGTCTACCAACACTGCGACTAGCCGAGGATTCGAACCCATGCAGTAAATACCACTCGTTCGTGGTCGCAATAATATATATACTGCTTGTGGAAGCTAGTACACCAAACGGAGAGTAGAATGAAATTAGCTCTGAGGCACCCACACCACCGTATGTCCTCGGATCACGGTAAAACACCTAGCTCTGCTGGGTGCTTGATTCTTGTAGGATTGCGTGATCCTGTGGGTTAGAGCGTCATGTGATTTTCGCTCACCATGAGGCGGGCCAAAACGATTTGGGTTCGAATCCTCGGCCAGTCGCAGTGCTGTTATTAATTAAATACCGCTCGTTCGTGGTCATATATATAATTTTTATGATTAATTAGTCAAAACTATGCATAATAAAACTACACAAATCCTTCTGAAATAATTTTTTTTTTCCCATTCAAGCAATTTGTGTAAAAAAAATTATCCGTTTCATGGATTAAAAGCTCAACATTTTTATTATCATGAGGAGCGCTAAACCCATAGGGATTATACAGCGCCTGTGGGGGGAGGGGCGGAAGGCATTCAGATTTAACTCGGAGAATTGAAGCACAGATCCAATTCCCTAGATCAAGAACCCCTCACCAGCATCAAGGAACCTCCCTTGAGAGGAAGCCCTTCAGTAACATCAAGGCATCCTCACTGAGGAGTAACGGGTATTCAAGAGTAGGGATGAGTTACTTGATGTCAGTCGGTCCTACGAGGCTGGACTAGGAACTTGAGCTCAGTTTGGTTGGATGGTAAATGGGATTTAAAATCCTATCGACTACACGACTGCATGTCACCTGTTCACCACTAGTCAAGATTACTTTATTCCTATATTACTTTATTCCTTTATTCTTTTATTCCTTTATTCTTTTATTCCTATATTACAATATTCCTTTATTCCTCAACTCTGTACCCTTCAGGGGAATTCAAACAATTATACACACACACCACTTGCGACAAAAAAAATGATCAATAGCCACGTTTATCTTCAAGTGTCGTGGTGACTCCCTAAGTGGTGTTTATTGGCTGCCAACGACAGTGAAATGCTTCCTATCATAACACTGGGATGGCCACCTATCAACTTGAACTCTTGTGATCAGGACGCCGTTTCTATCCCAACCAAGTCGTGTGTTTGTTCTCGGCCAAGTGCCGGCAGCGTGGAAAATATAAGCATATGACAAGCGGAGCGTGGCGCAGTCAAGAGAGAACCGTTAAAATAATATTAAGAGGGATGACTCTCTCTCCCCTCAACAGCGCGGCTCATTGTTACGCTTTCCGACCAACCGCTAGCTTTTCCCGATGTGTTCGGCAAGTCTTGGTTGAAATGTCGCAGATGTGGTTTGAAAAATTTACATCTTGGTTTTATTTCGTGCTTTTCAAATCGGAAACTCATAGTGTTTCTATTCAATGTAATGTGAACGGCAGCAAGTCAAAGAGAGGCGGAGAGATACTGTGAACATGGGAGCGATGGGGAAGAGTGAAGATTAGGAAGGATGGTGATTGAGGTAGGCATGAAGCATATACATGTTCGTGTAAGTTCGCCAGGACGGGTCCTGGCCCGGGTTTTCTCCATGTGGTGACCCGGCAGTGTCTCCCGAAGGAGTGTCGGAGTTTCTACAAGTGATGTACCGCTGTTTGTACAAGTGATGTTCCCGTCATAGCGCTGTAAACAGCGATATAACGGGGACACGGTGGCATGAAGCAAGGGAAGAGAGCGTTGTGAGGCTGTCGTGTAGCTGCCCGCAAGTGTTGTGGGTAAGACATGAGCGACTCTTGGGTATCTTCATTGTCGCAATGTTTTCCTTGAGCAGCAGACTTCTTCAGTCGAATTTGGACGATTATAATACTGATGACAGTAAAAGTGGAGAGGTAATTTTGACGATATCAGTCCCTCAGCCTTGATAGACACAGACAAGACAAAGCTTTATTTCAGCATTAAACAGTGTTTATACAGAGATGTGTGATATTTGGTTGTGTATGCAGAAAGTCTACAGTTATAAAGAGCATTTCGGTGGCCAGTCCCTCAGCCTGCTGCGCAGACGAAACTTTCCAGCAATAAAGTTAGCCAAGTTTTGCATAAGTGCTTTTCGCATCAACTTGGCGAAACTGTACACGATTTACAACATGATAGTGGTGTGACTGACATGTGGTTGCCCACAAGACACTGTTACACCAATGATTGTGCGATTCTCCTGGTGAGAGGGACGCTGATGGCCTGTTGGGTAATTTGTAAATGACCCATTGCACGCCCTCTGATGGTCAGGTTTTGCTACACTCAAAAATTCGGAGGCTGGGAACTGGCTAACGCGACGGGCTGGAGTTTTGAGACTATGACCGCGGGTTCAATCCCGGCCGGGGGTATGGTTTATTTGCAATCGTGTCATTACGATTTCTTGAGTCACTGCAGCTTCTTTTCCCCTCGCATAAAACCAGATAACACCTCCCATTTCCCTCACGCTGCATGACTCCTAGCGGATTTCCGCTTTCCCGTAAGTGAGCATCATTTTACTTGGTGCATTGCTACTGATTAACAGGTGGGCTGGTAACAACTTTTCAGATCATTAAAACTTCCTACTCTCGCTACCTCCTGTAAGGATGAAGTCGGTATTTTCTAAGGCTTCGTAATGCTATTGAGAAATAATCGACTTTCTCACTGATTTTTTTTGACGGAATTGTGAGTACTTATCCAAAAATGCAGTTGGCGGAGTTGTGGAACCTTTGGAGTGTTTTAAAGTTACTGTGGAATATTCGCATAAATTTTGTGTATACTTTGGAATGCATCAGACGATTTTGAATGGTGGATGTCCAGTTTAACATGTTTATTATGCACCCCATACCCATCCTGTGGGTGGTAGTCAAAAGATTACAGAGGTACATAATTGGCCCAGGGACTGGACTCCAAAGTTTTGATAGCTGAGCAAGTTACAGAGGTAATGAACTCACAATTACAAAGGTAATGAACTCACAATTTACAAAGGTAATGAACTCCAGGTAGGTCTGGTCACAATCATGACAAGTTACAAAGGTATTTACAGATTACAGAGGTACGTAATGGGTCCAGGGACTGGGCCCCCAAAGTTTTGATACCTGAACTAGGTACAAAGGTAATGAATACTGTAAGAATGGTTACTTACGTTTATACATGGCTACAATCATGAACAAATTATAGAGTAATGAGCAATTCACACTTCCACACCCGGTCACAACTGTAATGAGTTATTGGTGCAAATATTGATTGTTGAGTCACACACACACACACACTCACACACACACACACAAACTCATAAACACACACACACACACTGAGTGTGGTTGTGATTTCACGATATACATATAAAGCTTTTATTGAGACGTTTCGCTCAGCATAGAGCTTTATAACCATGTTTCGTTCTGTGTTGTGTTGATTCGTTGTGTATAGAGCTTTTTCAAGCGATGCTTCGCGCTGTATCATGTTTCGCTATGTTGAGTTTTATCGTGTTTCGCTCTGTGTAGACCTTTATCGCGTTTCGCTCTGTTTAGAGGTTTATCGCGTTTCGCTCCGTATAAAACTTTATCGCGTGTCGCTCCGTGTAGAGCTTTATCGCGTTTCGCTCTGTGTAGACCTTTATCGCGTTTCGCTCCATTCAGAGCTTTACCGCGTTTCACTTCGTGTAGAGCTTTATCGCGTTTCGCTCCGTGTAGAGCTTTATCGCGTTTCGCTCCGTGTAGAGCTTTATCGAATTTCGCTCCTTGTAGAGCTTTATCCCGTTTCGCTCCGTATAGAGCTTTATCGCGTTTCGCTTCGTGTAGAGCTTTACCGCGTTTCGCTCCGTGTATAGCTTTATCGCGTTTCGCTTCGTATAGAGCTTTATCGCGTTTCGCTCTGTATAGAGCTTTATCGTGGTTCGCTCCATGTAGAGCTTTATCGTGTTTCGCTCTGTTTAGAGCTTTATAACAAGCGAAACGTCATCCTCAAAAAGTTTGTTTTCCATAGCATGTTGTGTTGAGTTTGAGTACTAGTGTAGATTTTTTTTTTAATTTTTACGGCCACTACAAGGTCCTGGATGCACTAGAAGACAAACAGAATGCTGATGTAATATACACAGACATTGCAAAAGCCTTCGAGAAGTGCGGCCATGGTGTAATAGCGCACAAAATGCGTGATAAAGGAATAACAGGAAAAGCTGGTAGATGGATCTATAATTTCCTGACAGAACAAAAATAATAGTAGTCAACAGAGTAAAGTCTGAGGCGGCTATGGTGAAAAGCTCTGTTCCGCAAGGCACAGTACTCCCTCCCGTCTTGTTTCTCATCCTCATATCTGACATAGACAGGGATATAAGCCACAGTGCCGTGTCTTCCTTTGCAGACGACACCCGAATCTGCATGAAAGTGTCCTCCATTGAAGACACTGCAAGACTCCAGTGGGACATTTACCAAATCTTTAAATGGGCTGCAGAAAACAATATGAAGTTCAAGGATGAGAAATTATAATTACTCTGATATGGAAAACGTGAGGAAATTAAAATTTCTTCGGAGTATAAAACAAATTCCAACCACACAATAGAGCGAAAAACTAATGCCAAAGACCTTGGAGTGATCATGTCAGAGGATCTCACCTTCACGGACCATAATGTTGTATCAATCGCATCTGCTAGAAAAATGACAGGATGGATAATGAGAACCTTCAAAACTAGGGATGCCAAGCCCATGATGACACACTTCAGGTCGCTTGTTCTATCTAGGCTGGAATATTGCTGCACACTAACAGCACCTTTCAAGGCAGGTGAAATTGCTGACCTAGAAAATGTACAGAGAACCTTCACGGCGCGCATAACAGCGATAAACCACCTCACTTACTGGGAGCGCTTGAAGTTCCTAAACCTGTACTCCCTAGAAGGCAGGAGGGAGAGATATATGATTATATACACCTGGAAAATCCTAGAGGGACTAGTACCAAACTTCCACACGAAAATCACTCCCTATGAAAGCAAAAGACTGAGCAGGAGATGCAATAATGCCCAAATGAAAAGCAGGGGCGCCACTAGCACGATAAGAGACAACACAGTAAGTGTCAGGGGCCCAAGACTGTTCAACTGCCTCCCAGCATACATAAGGGGAATTACCAATAGACCCCTGGCAGTCTTCAAGCTGGCACTGGACAAGCACCTCAAGTCGATGCCTGACCAGCCGGGCTGTGGCTCGTAAGTTGGATTGCGTGCGGCCAGCAGTAACAGCCTGATTGATCAGGCCCTGGTCCACCATGAGGCCTGGCCACAGACCGGGCCGCGGGGGCGTTGACCCCCGGAACTCTCTCCAGGTAAACTCCAGGAGTAACTGTTGAGGAACCTCTTTTTTTTAGAAAGGTTAATGAGCTTTTGTGGAAATTTTAAATGTCATTTTAATTTTGAAATACCATTTTTTTTTTAAATATTATATGGTGAAAGTTTTGACAGAAAGTTTGAGAATTTGATTTTAAGCACTGAAACATACATTTTTTTTTATATAGCTGCTGGGGAACTTCTGAAAGAAACTGAAAGAAATTGGAATTGTTCTCAAAAACTGAGCCGTCATCGTGGAACACTGAACACTTATCACATAGAATGAAAAGTTGTCCTGGAACTTTCAATGTGTTTTAGGAGCTTTTGTGAAACCTTTGAAGGAGATTTTTGAAGAAGAAAAAAAAAACCCACAATACTGTGGCTGCAACAATTCATAAAATTTGGCCCACAATATCGACAACGTTTCGGTCCTTCATAAACCATTATTATTATTTATATTTTATATTGTTTTATCATTATTATTTATGTCTGTATTGTTTTATTTTTGTTATATTACATTATTATATCCAGGTAGGTTTAACACGTATGAGGCGCACACAGTAGATGAGGAAGTAGATAGTAGAGGAGGAAGTAGACGGTGGATGAGGAAGTAGACGGTGGATGAGGAAGTAGACGGTGGATGAGGAAGTAGACGGTGGATGAAGTAGATAGTGGGTGAGGAAGTAGACGGTGGATGAGGAAGTAGACGGTGGATGAGGAAGTAGACGATGGATGAGGAAGTAGACGGTGGATGAGGAAGTAGACGGTGGATGAGGAAGTAGACGGTGGATGAAGTAGATAGTGGGTGAGGAAGTAGACGGTGGATGAGGAAGTAGACGGTGGATGAGGAAGTAGACGATGGATGAGGAAGTAGACGGTGGATGAAGTAGATAGTGGGTAAGGAAGTAGACAGTGGATGAGGAAGTAGACGGTGGATGAGGAAGTAGACGGTGGATGAGGAAGTAGACGGTGGATGAGGAAGTAGACGGTGGATGAGGAAGTAGACGGTGGATGAGGAAGTAGACGGTGGATGAGGAAGTAGACAGTGGATGAGGAAGTAGACGGTGGATGAGGAAGTAGACGGTGGATGAAGTAGATAGTGGGTGAGGAAGTAGACGGTGGATGAGGAAGTAGACAGTGGATGAGGAAGCAGACGGTGGATGAGGAAGTAGGCGGTGGATGAGGAAGTAGATGGTGGATGAGGAAGTAGACGATGGATGAGGAAGTAGACGGTGGATGAGGAAGTAGACGGTGGATGAGGAAGTAGACAGTGGATGAGGAAGTAGACAGTGGATGAGGAAGTAGACGGTGGATGAGGAAGTAGACGGTGGATGAGGAAGTAGACGGTGGATGAGGAAGTAGACGGTGGATGAGGAAGTAGACGGTGGATGAAGAAGTAGATAGTGGGTAAGGAAGTAGACAGTGGATGAGGAAGTAGACAGTGGATGAGGAAGTAGACGGTGGATGAAGAAGTAGATAGTGGGTAATGAAGTAGACAGTGGATGAGGAAGTAGACAGTGGATGAGGAAGTAGACGGTGGATGAGGAAGTAGACGGTGGATGAAGAAGTAGATAGTGGGTAAGGAAGTAGACAGTGGATGAGGAAGTAGACAGTGGATGAGGAAGTAGACGGTGGATGAGGAAGTAGACGGTGGATGAAGAAGTAGATAGTGGGTAAGGAAGTAGACAGTGGATGAGGAAGTAGACGGTGGATGAGGAAGTAGACGGTGGATGAGGAAGTAGACAGTGGATGAGGAAGTAGACGGTGGATGAGGAAGTAGACGGTGGATGAGGAAGTAGACGGTGGATGAAGTAGATAGTGGGTAAGGAAGTAGACAGTGGATGAGGAAGTAGACAGTGGATGAGGAAGTAGACGGTGGATGAGGAAGTAGACGGTGGATGAAGTAGATAGTGGGTAAGGAAGTAGACGGTGGATGAGGAAGTAGACGGTGGATGAGGAAGTAGACGGTGGATGAGGAAGTAGACGGTGGATGAGGAAGTAGACAGTGGATGAAGAAGTAGACGGTGGATGAGGAAGTAGACGGTGGATGAGGAAGTAGACGGTGGATGAGGAAGTAGACGGTGGATGAGGAAGTAGGTAGTGGGTGAGAAAGTAGGTAGTGGGTGAGAAAGTAGATAGCGGGTGAGAAAGTAGGTAGTGAGAAAGTAGGTAGTGGGTGAGAAAGTAGGTAGTGGGTGAGAAAGTAGGTAGTGGGTGAGGAAACAGATAGTGGATGAGGAAGTAGACCGTGGATGAGGAAGTAGACAGTGGTTGAGGAAGTAGACCGTGGATGAGGAAGTAGACAGTGGATGAGGAAGTAGACAGTGGATGAGGAAGTAGACAGTGGATGAGGAAGTAGACAGTGGATGAGGAAGTAGACAGTGGATGAGGAAGTAGATAGTGGATGAGGAAGTAGACAGTGGATGAGGAAGTAGACAGTGGATGAGGAAGTAGATAGTGGATGAGGAAGTAGATAGTGGATGAGGAAGTAGATAGTGGATGAGGAAGTAGATAGTGGATGAGGAAGTAGACAGTGGATGAGTAAGTAAAAGCAGGAGAAGACAGGAAAAATATTGCATGTGTTCTGTACAACACTGACAAAATAGAAGTTAGATGAGAGTGTGTGAGATAAAGTGTGTGTGTGTGTGTGTGTGTGTGTGTGTGTGTGTGTGTGTGTGTGTGTGTGTGTGTGTGTGTGTGTGTGTGTGTGTGTGTGTGAGTGTGAGTGAGTGAGGGAAAGTGTATGCGTGTGAGAGTGAGTGTGTGAGAAAGAGACGGGGGGGGGGCTAACAAAAAAAGTTCACCTGTAAGCGAAACGTTGTCTAATACAGCTGTGAGAAAACTTACCTGTGAGCGAAACGTGTCATTTCGTCGCGCCCCCCCCCACCCACCCCGTCCTCCATTTGCAATTTAACTAACAATTTCATACAAGTTTTCTGTGGAAAATAAACCCATCAAGGGAAGGTACCTTGAGGCTGGTGGAGGGCTCTTGATCCAAAGAAGTGGAGCTACCTTTTTCCTTGGATCAAACGTTATTACCTACAATTCCTACTCTTCTTTATGTGACCCATGCGGATTTAATTTAATAATTAATACTAATAATAACAGACGAAATATTACAATAAGCATTTACACAAATTTCACACAGTTGTAAAAGGGCTTAATACAAGCTTTACACAGGGCGAAAAGTTGTCTCAGTAGAGATCTGCACAGAGCGAAATGTTGTCCCAGTTAACGATTGCTCTGCAACCTTTGACTTTCCTTCAGACTGGTCATGTTGCCAGCGCTTGAGTATCTCAACCTGAGGGGAAGTGAAGACGAGGGGAAAGGAGGAAAGGGAAGGAGAAGAAAGAGAAGGGAGGGGGAGGAAAGACAAGGGAGTAGGAGGGGAGAGAAGGAAGGGAAGGGGAAGGAAGCATGGGGAACTGGATAGAATGAAGGAAGAAGATAGGTCGCTACCAACCCTCACCATCGTTAATGTGATAAAAATATCCCCTCGTCGGTCTCCCCTCGATGGATGACTGACCTACCTCCCCTTTCACTTATACATCCACTCCCTTGTTCATACATCCACTCCCTTATATATCCACTTACACACTCGCACCATGTGCATCCCTCACTCACACCATACCCACACCATCATCTACACCCTCACACCATCCACATACTTCATCCATATCCTCACACCACATACTATACACATACTTTTTAACCCCTCTCACAACACACAAACTGTCTCACATACAGTCACCGAGCATATCACACATTTCCTTACGCAAGACCATCGCTTAAACCAGGAAATCAGTCTGGAGGGACGGAGAGGGTACACGAATGATTGACAGAACACAATACCTAATAAACGATAGACTCGCAGTGAAAGAAGTGTGAAGAAGGAGATAAGTAGCAGGTAGAGTGCTCTAATGTTCAGTTCTTGAACCTACTCTAGTCTTTATATTTATTTATATGACTAAATTGGTAAAATAGTCACCCGTATGTCGGTATTTGAAGATGACGCAAATATACTGAGAAAATAAAACCAGAAGGTTGGCTCCAACAGTGCAGGATGACTTAAGCTGCAGGAGCAATCTGGCAAATGGCTACTGAATTACCGCCCCAGAAAATGTAAACTTATGAGAATGGGATCAAGATCAATTCAGAATCTGAAAGAGAAAGTGAGTTTAAGGGTAAACGTCCAAATAAGCTTTTTCCCTGATCTGCACAGATATAGAATAACGGCAACATATGCAAAAGTTTTAAATCTAAGAATAGTGCACAGATAATCTGAACAAGGAGGCAGTGAGATCACTGTGCACGAAATACCTAAAATGAAAGCTTAGTTACGCTGCACTAATATGGAACCGTCTTATAACCTAGAACAAAAATATTCTTGAGAAAACGGAGAGCTTCGCTACAGTGCTGGTGCCAGATCTGCCAGGGCTTCGATATGGACATATTTTAAATTACATCATACATAACTAGCAGATCAGAGAGACCGAAGAGACATGTTCATAACTTAGAAAATACCCGGAGACTGAGAGTTTGAGATACAGGAGGCTCGACCCTCCGACATACCAGACGAGAGTACAGTGCAGTGACCTAGTTATGACATCGGGTGAATACTGAGACAGACTTCATAAAAAAATTAGATCATTTGACAAGTATTATTTCAGATGGGAATAAACAGAACGAAGGGAACAAATGTAAACAAAAAATCCCATTGAGCCAAAGGAACATAGGGAACATGAATACCTTTTGTGTGTGAGAAGAGTAAACAAATGAAATTTATTAGGAATGGATGTAGTAGACATCAAATGAATGCATCAATTATAAACCTGAATGTGACATCACACAAAGAGACAGGGAGCAATCCACGCCTGTAAATCTGCGAAGACAGAGTCCAGAAGCAGGAGGCCAAACCCCCCCCCCCCCCAGACACACTTATTTACTTATGTACATATAGATTCTAGAACATAAAAAAAAATGCAGAAGTTTGCAGCTAGAATGTTTCACAAAAAGAAAATTGGATTCTCTTGGCAAACTGGAGAACCAAGTCGGTACGATCAAGACGTACACAATACTCTAGAGGAACTAAAAGGGCTGATAAGGAAACTAATTGAGAAGACCAGGGACGAGGGGATAGAGAGGGAGAACTAAGACTACTTAGTGGGCCTAATTACTGCTATGTCAGCAGTGTGTGTGTGTGTGTGTGTGGATATTAATAGTGGTGTGACGGGAGTAAATAATATGATAGAGGGGTGAGATGTCCCAATCCCTTTCCTCTTGCTCCTCCCTCTTCATTCCTTCCCTCCCCTTTCCTTTGTTTCCCCTCTCCTTCAACCCACCTTCTGTTCAAGCTAGTTACCCTTTCCCATATTTAAGATGGTCACTATATCTATCGATGAAGCAACACTTAAAGCAACATTTAAAGAAACAAAGAAAATATAAACCAATAAGATGTGTAGTAAAATTAATTTTAAAATTAAAGAATGTAAGTTGAGGGGCACTGAAAATGTTTTCAGACTTGATAATTCTCACAAATTTATAAAAAAAATGAGCAAGCGGACTGACAAAAATTTTAAGCTAACAAAAAATGGCAGGAACAAAAACAGGAAGTTCCTTCTTTTTATAAACAGTCACAATAAATTTCAAATATATAGCTTGATATAATAAAAGAAGACTGGACGTAAAGATGACAGGTCTCATCTTGAGCTTCAAAATTCGAACTCACGTGCCATTTTCTGAGTCCTGATTGTTTTCTTAGATTTTTTTTTTTTAATCTTGTGGATCTAACCTTTCATCCTTAACACTCAGAGCCAGACTCGTATCCATCCTTCTGTCTCCCTGGAAGCTCAGGAGTCTTCATCCTACCTTCCACTAACCTAGCTCCTTAACCACTCCGTCCTATTTCTCTCTTTGCATCGCTTTGTCTTGGCTATCTTTCCTCTCCTTGATTTCTCGCTTCTCCCCTTCCCTACCCATTTCTTTCCCTTGCCTCCCCCCTTTATTCCTCTGTCCCTTTTCTCCTCTCTACCTCCCCCACGCCAGACCATGCTAAAGCCATAAAGCCGACGATGAGTTCTTCTGTCAGCCGCACACTCCCTTACTGAAAGAAACCAGCGGCCCAAGGCAGTGCCAAGCCCACCAAGCCTCATAGGACGGTAGTCCCCAGGGACTCCCTACAGTCCAATGAACCTTACGACTCTCTCCCCTTCCGTGTCCCTCCTGCCGTACGACCCATTAAATTGAGTCATCATGATCGACCACGTGGGACTGACAGCTACTTCACTGCAGCCACATACTTAGCACCTTAAATTTTTATATTTATCTCTCTCCTCTCCGTCTCTTACTCACCCTCTCCCTCACAATTTAGCTAAAACCTGTACGTGTAAAAAAACGAACCGAACGGATTTGATAATGCAGCAATGGATGCTGGCGTTGGTGGTATTATGGCATCTTTGTTGACATCCAGACTTCCCGGAAAAGGGAATACTCTCAGAGATCTGGGTCCATATGATGCCTCGTGTGACCCAAGACGTCATTAGCTAGCTCATTTGTCGTACATTATAAATTAAGTGGCGTCACTTTAAAATACATTTATTTTCTAATATATATATATATATATATATATATATATATATATATATATATATATATATATATATATATATATATATAATAACAAGCGTAATTTAATTTAGCCTAATCCAACTAAATATATTTTAGACAAGTTTACAATAATTTAATAATAAACAAACACAATGAAATATATTTTTTCGTTAGGTTCAAAATAATTTTTACGAAATTATTGCATACACAAATTTTCGCTTGCCTTATTCGGCAAGAAGAGCGTTGCTATTTAAGCCAAAATCGCGTTTTACCTATTCGGCACGACATGTATAATCAGACAGCTTTGTGGGGAGAACATGTGACACTTCGTATGGAGATGTCTGCTTATTAATTAGTTCTGGGTATCGTTAACCATACATGCATTATGTAATTCCCGTAACTTGCCGCCCCTCCCCGCCCCGTCCACCCCTGCATCACCCCGCCCTGCCTCCGCCCTAGCTCGCCCCTCGCTTAAGCCTTGCCCTTTGACCCCAGGTCGTGTGTTATGATGTCACGGCGAGTTGAGTGATCTGTCACGCTTATTGCTGCGTGTGTCATTATCCTTCCTTCTTTCTCTCACCCATCTCCTCTCTCCAACAGACCCAAACCCACCCACCTCTCCTTCCCTCTCCGACCCACCCAACCACCTCTCCCATCCTAGTAACCACCTTATCCCTTCTCTACTTAACCAAACGCCTTAACCCCTCCCCGGTACATCCAACCACGTCCTCTCCCCTCTCGAACCCACCCATCCACCTCATTGGCAAGTACGCAAATTTATTCAGGTATACACAAATACAATTACAAAGATTATCATACATAGCAGCATATGTGTATAGAACCCAGGATAACCCAAAAAAGTCAGAGTGACTGATTTCCATGAGAAAGACAGCAGAGGATTTGGCAGTCCTCGCCGAGATTATCTGCTGAGAACTACCTACCTCTACCTAGATTAAAGAATATCGTATAATACTTAGGTGTGTGTCAAGAATAAAAAAGTAGAAGGCTCTCTCCCCACATTCCACTCCCTCCGGCCAATGCCTTCACAAAAACAGGAGGAAAAATATACCATACCACATTGAAAAACTAGCTTGGTATTTACAGAAGAGGGAATTAGAGGGAAGACATCAGCTACAACTACTAAACTAGTATTGTTTGTATGTTAAAGTACTTTTGTTACTCCACTGTCAATCAGAGCCGTGTGTGCCACTGGTTCTACGTTGTTACCACAAGTTCTGCTATAACTATCACCATTATTGACTCGCTTGCCTGACTGTTAACTGGTCATCCTGACGCAGTCACTAAACAGACTTCAGGTATCTGCTGAGTTCAAGATAACCTATCGAGTGAACGTACACGACGGTCTACATGTATTAAGTGTAAATTTAGCGAGTGGTTGAGCGAGGTAGCGAGTGTTCTTCGCAACATCTCGCTCCTGTCCTCTCACCTTTCTGGTCACTTACAAATTTTCACAGAAAATAATTTGGTCTGACAACTGAGCAGCTGATGTTACCTTCCTTGGATCATTATTATAATCATAACTAAGTGCTAAACCCACAAGGGTCATACAGACTCCCTTGGATTAATAAATTCAGTACAGTTGTCTGGACATGCATGTAATTCAGGGATAAGATGAAGAAGTAAAAGGACAAGTGCGATTAATGTGACATTTTATTGGGTATTAATAAAGGGGATATTAATAAGGTCTTGAGGATATCTCTCCAAGAGAGAACCCGCAGTAATGGATTTAAATTAGACAAGTTTAGATTTAGAAAGGTTTGGAAATAGGGTAGTGACCTGTACTTAGCTCAGAGGTGACCTGTACTTAGCTCAGTGAGGACGTGTCGAGTGTGCTCTCTACGGACTGAACCAAGATGTCCTCCATCGAGCAACTTTATCAACAGCTTAAGGAAGAATTGAGGATGGCGAAGATGGAGATTCGGCGACTGACCGAGGAAAACAAGAAGATTCGTAGTAGTCCTCCTGTTTTGAGTCCTCAGGTCAAGAAGGGAAACTGGTCAGTGGCTGAACAGCATGGGACGAAGATGACGATCAAGAAGACGAATGGAAAGGTAGAAACGATGAAGAAAGAGACTTCTGTGGAAACTGTTGTGGAAACATCTAATGCATTCTCCGTGCTACCCGACGAATGTGAGTCGACTACTGGGAACGTCACGACGAACGGCACCAAGGAAGGTAAGAATATTGTTGTTGTTGGGGATAACCAAGTTAGGTATATGGATAGGGCGTTCTGCTTGAAGGACAGGAGTAGGAGACAGAGGGTTTGCTTTCCTGGGGCTGGGATGGAGGATATTGTTAGCCGTCTGGATGACATAATGAGAGATAATGGGAGCAATCCTATTATCTGTCTCAGTGCTGGAGGCAATGATGTTGGCAGACGTAGGAGTGAGGAACTGATTAGCAGGTATAGGTCAGCAATAGAAATAATTAGGAGGAAGGGTGGGAACCCTGTCATATGTGGTATTCTGCCAAGGAGAGGAGTTGGAAATGAATGGTTGTCCAGGGCAATTGGTGTCAATTGCTGGCTGGACAAATACTGTAAGGAAAATGTGGTAACATTCATTGACAACTGGGACCGCTTCTATGGCAGAAATGACATGTATGCCAGGGATGGGGTTCACTTATCTAGGTCTGGGGTGGAGGCACTGGCAACTGCAGTGGAGAGAGCTGTTAGGACTTTAAACTAGGAATAATTAGTGGTATGGGTTTTGGTAGGAAAACAGTGAAGTCCCAGTGTAGTAATATTATAAGTTCTAGGGGAAGTAGTAATAAGCGGAACGAGGTAGATATTGAAAAGCCAGTGACACTAGGTGATAAGGACAGTAATAGGTTTAGTAGAAAAACAGAAATGAGCAGGAAGGGTAAAGAGAAAGGAGTCTTTCAATTTATATTATGCTAATAGCCGTAGTGCTAGGAATAAGATGGACGAATTGAGATTAGTTGCTAGTGCAGGTAGCATTGATGTATTTGTCATAACTGAGACGCGGTTTAATTCAAAACTTCAGGACATGCCTGAGGAATGTCACATTCAGGGTTTTAAATTGTTCCAAGTAGATAGAAGTATCGGGAAGGGGGTGGGGTGGCATTGTATGTCCGAGATCGCTTGAACTGTCGCATAAAAACGGGTATTAAGTCTGAAGTAACACATACAGTCTGTTTGGATAGAATTTTCAGAGGGGCATGAAAAATTTATTTTAGGTGTGATATACCGTCCCCCAAACTTAGATAGGGACCAAGGGAGACTACTATGGGAGGAAATTGTTAGGGCCACAAGGCACGATAATGTAGTAATTCTAGGAGACTAACTTTAGTCATATTGATTGGAATTTCTTGACTGGGAATTTAGAATCATACGACTTCTTAGAAGTAGTTCAGGATTGTTTTTTGAAACAGTCTGTGACAGAACCTACAAGGGAAAATAACCTGCTTGACTTAGTTCTGGCAAACAATGAATCCCTTGTTAATAATTTAGAAATTTCAGAGGAACTCTGTGCTATGTGGAAGATGGCTAATGTAATTTCTATTTTTAAAGCAGGGGACAAGTCGTTACCGTCAAATTACCGCCCAATAAGCTTGACCTCAATTGTAGGCAAATTACTAGTCAATTATAGCAGAGATCATAAGAAGCCATCTCGATAAGCATAACTTGATTTATGATACTCAGCATGGATTCACGAGAGACCGTTCTTGTCTAACTAAATTATTAACTTTCTTCAGTAAAGCTTTTGAGGCTGTTGATCACGATAAAGAATTTGATATTATTTACTTAGATTTTAGTAAGGCTTTTGATAGAGTTCCGCACCAAAGACTGTTAAAGAAAGTGGCAGCTCATGGCATTGGGGGAAAAGTGCTATCGTGGATCGAGTCATGGCTCACAGACAGGAAGCAGAGTCCATAAACGGGGTTAAATCCGAGTGGGGATCTGTAACAAGTGGCGTTCCACAGAGATCAGTCTTGGGCCCGTTGTTTATAATATATATCAATGATCTTAATAAGGGAATTACTAGTGAAATGAGTAAATTCGCCGATGAAACAAAGATAGGTAGGATAATTGGTTCAAACGTAGATATCAGGGAACTTCAGAAGAATTTAGACAAACTCAGTACCTGGTCAGAAAAGTGGCAGATGCAATTCAATGTAGATAAATGCAAGGTTCTGAAGCTCGGGAGTGTCCATAACCCTAGCATTTATAAATTAAATAATGTAAAACTTAGCCATACAGATTGTGAAAAGGACTTGGGGGTTATGGTGAGCAGTAACCTTAAACCAAGACAGCAGTGCCTAAGCGTTCGTAATAGGGCAAATAGATTATTGGGATTTATATCAAGAAGTGTAAGCAACAGAAGTCTAGAGGTTATACTGCAGCTTTATACATCATTAGTAAGGCCTCACCTAGATTATGCAGCTCAGTTCTGGTCTCCATATTACAGAATGGACATAAATTCGTTAGAAAACATTCAGCGTAGAATGACTAAATTAATACATAGCATTATAAATCTTCCTTATGAAGAAAGATTGAAGACTCTTCAATTACATTCACTTGTTAGACGAAGAATGAGGGGAGACCTGATCGAAGTGTATAAGTGGAAGATAGGTATTAATAAAGGGGATATTAATAAGGTCTTGAAGATATCTCTCCAAGAGAGAACCCGCAGTAATGGATTTAAATTAGACAAGTTTAGATTTAGAAAGGACATAGGAAAGTATTGGCATGGAAATAGGGTAGTTGATGAGTGGAACAGTCTACCAAGTTGGGTTATTGAGGCTAGGACTTTAAGTAACGACTTGTCCTTTGCTTTAAAAATAGGAATTACATTAGCCATCTTCCACATAACACACACTACACCTGTTTGAAGATAAATATTAAAAATATTGATGAACATCAAAATGGTATACAATACCGACAGGTTGTTAGGTAAGACACATATGCAACAGTTAGACAACTTTATTCCGAAACGTTTCGCCTACACAGTAGGCTTCTTCAGTCGAATACAGAAAGTAGGCAGGAACAGTAGAGATGTGAAGACGATGTAATCAGTCCATCACCCTTAAAGTCGTAGAATTTGAGGTTGTCAGTCCCTCGGCCTGGAGAAGTTCAGTTCCATAGTCAGGAACTATCTGAAGATCAAGCGACAGTGCGGAGACTTAAATACTGTCGGAAGGAGAGGTGCAGGGTAGTGGTAGTAGTAGTAGTAGTAGTAGTAGTAGTGAGAGGCAACTGAGAGGTCATGTCCCTCTCAGATCCAACCCTTCTCACTTGAAAAGCTTGTCCAAGGTGTTTTCTGTACCAAGATGCCACGTGTTGCAGTGTCAGACACTGCAACACGTGGCATCTTGGTACAGAAAACACCTTGGACAAGCTTTTCAAGTGAGAAGGGTTGGATCTGAGAGGGACATGACCTCTCAGTTGCCTCTCACTACTACTACTACTACTACTACTACTACCACTACCCTGCACCTCTCCTTCCGACAGTATTTAAGTCTCCGCACTGTCGCTTGATCTTCAGATAGTTCCTGACTATGGAACTGAACTTCTCCAGGCCGAGGGACTGACAACCTCAAATTCTACGACTTTAAGGGTGATGGACTGATTACATCGTCTTCACATCTCTACTGTTCCTGCCTACTTTCTGTATTCGACTGAAGAAGCCTACTGTGTAGGCGAAACGTTTCGGAATAAAGTTGTCTAACTGTTGCATATGTGTCTTACCTAACAACATTAAAAATATTAGTCTATGGTTCACAAAGTTCCATTTTACACTCTTTAAGAATCCTTGAAAAAAGTTCATCAGGGCCCGGGGATTTATTTTGCTTTAACCGGTCTATCTGTTTGATAACCAATTTGATACAAATTCATTCATGTCCTTGAATGTGTAGTCACTGGATGGCGAAACGTCTACAGTAACAACACCTAGATGACGCACGTGTGTTTTCAAGTTGTCGATATTGTATACCATTCATGTACATAGTGTGTCCCGTAGCTCGATTGCTAACGCACTCAGCTCACGCTGAGGTCCGTGGTTCGATCCCCGGTACGGGTGGAAACATTAGGAAAATGGATACCGGGGTGTTAGCCGACTAGTGTGGGTCGCATCCTGGGGAAAAAATTGACTTAATTAGCCGAAATGCTCTGCATAACAAGCAGCTTTCTATATAGTAGTATGTGACTGATGTCAGCTATGGCCTGTATACCTTGTATATGTACTTGTAGATATAAAGATTATTTTTATTTTCGTATGTAAAGTAAAAGGACACAAGTGCAACTAATGTGACATTTTATTGTGGCAACGTTTCGCTCATCCAGGATGCTGAGAATGGCTTCAGCAATTTCGGTCGAAAGGGACCGCGTACAATGCCAATAGTTCAGGTAATCTGGTCCCAGTTACCGTAAACAAACGTTAAAAATTTGAAGCCGATTGGATGAGACGTTCTCGAGTAATGAGCGAGAGAATAAGAAAAAATGGAGGAAGTAAAGCAAAAAAATTTGGCGACCTTCGTGGGATACTTTATGATTATTATTATTACAAACGTAACGAAGTGCTAAACCCACAAGGGTCATACTGCCCTGGGATATTTAATCAGAACAGCCGAATATACAGGAATTCTCCCTCATTCATTTCTTCCTGCTTGGAATGCCTATGACATTTTAAGATTTGTTATTCCCGATTAGGTTATATTAGGTTTAAGTTAGGTTAGGTAAGCTAAGGTTACGTTAGGTTAGGTTATGTTTGGTTAGGTTAGGTTAGGTTATGTTTGGTTAGGTTATGTTAAGTTATGTTAGGTTATGTTTGTGTAAGAATGGTATATAATACCGACAAGATGAAATTAAGACACATGTGCAACATCTGGGTATCTTTATTGTAGACGTTTCGCCATCCAGTGGCTTTATCAATACAAATTCTAGGACATAACTTGAAGACAGTGGAACTATGTACAGAAGATGAGGTAATCAGTCCCTCAACCTAGGAGTAGGTGCGAAGAGCACCATAGTCGTGGAGATTCTGAATCTCCACGACTAGATGTTGCACATGTGTCTTAATTTCAGGTTATGTTTCGTTAGGTTAGGTTATGTTTGGTTATGTTAGGTTAGGTTTGGTTAAGTTAGGTTATGTTTGGTTAGGTTACGTATATTTTGTAATAATGTTGGAAGAATTGCCGACAATACGTTAGGTAAAAGAACACATGTGCAATTAACGCAACATTTTATTGTGGCAACGTTTCGCTCTCCAGGAGCTTTGTTGCATAATTTGCACATGTGTCCTATTACCTAACGTATATTTACCTATATTTCCTTATAAATAACGGACAATAATGAAATTAAAAAAACAGATGCTTAACATTTGGCAAGGCGGGACATTCTTAATATTTCAAGCACACATTTTTGCACGTACAACAAAATTTTTGGAGAATGCAATGTGAAGAGTAGTGCAAGAGCATATGGTTACATATTATAAACACAGGTGTAGTGTAGTGGTCTGGACACCTGGTTGAATCACGATAACCAAGGTAGAAACGAGGAACCATCATAAGGCAGCAGAGAATAAATATTTATGCATTTCCCTCACCAAACAGCATGCAATAATATGTACAATATTATATAAGGATATGTTGCAGGTAGTAGGTTGGTAGACAGCAACCACCCAGGGAGGTACTACCGTCCTGTCAAGCGAGTGTAAAACGAAAGCCTGTAATTGTTTTACATAATGGTAGGATTGCTGGTGTCTTTTTTCTGTCTCTTAAACATGCAAGATTTCAGGTACGTCTTGCTACTTCTACTTACACTTAGGTCACACTACACATACATGTACAAGCATATACTTACACACTCCTCTGGGTTTTCTTCTATTTTCTTTCTAGTTCTTGTTCTTGTTTATTTCCTCTTATCTCCACGGGGAAGTGGAACAGAATTCTTCCTCCGTAAGCCATGCGTGTTGCAAGAGGCGACTAAAATGCCGGGAGCAAGGGCCTGGTATCCCCTCCTCCTCCTGTATAAATTACTAAATTTAAAAAGAGAAACTTTCGTTTTTCTTTTTGGGCCACTGCCTTGGTGGGATACGGTCGGTTTGTTGAAAAAAAAAAAAAAAGGATATGTACAGTAAGGCAATTTTGCAAGCAAGAGACACGGTGTTCTAGAACCGTCTTCGACCAGACCTGGAGGTAAGTCTGCCAAGGTTGATTCAAGAGTGTCCCACATCGTTTCACAACTTCGGCGGGCTTCCTAGTCATTGGCTGGTTGAATCAAGGTGCTAGTATAACAAGGGGCCCCTACTCCTGGTTCATTGGTCGGGAAGGCATGCCTCTACAGGTGTGTAACATACGCCGAATACAACGTAATCTTAGTGTGCCACAACACACACAAGGACTAGGAACTATGTCTTTTGGCTTATCTGTTGACAGCACATTTAAAGACATTTGCTTAACATGTCTATTTTATTTCCATTAACAGAGCTCAAAATAAACTATGGAACGCGGGTATAGAGAAAAGGAAACACACACACACACACACAAGGTCACCCCTGTGTATCAACACTAACCTACCGTGAGTGACACATGCCTCAAGTAACCCACTCCTCCTCCACTCCAATCCTTCACTTCCCTCTCTCACCATCCACTCCACCTTATTCTGTGCGTGTATTACTGGCAGTTGTCCACCACCACCACCACCACAGCCTCAGCCTCGTCTCGTGCACATCCCGCCTTGGCAGAGTAACACAGCATATAGGAAACAGCAACAAGACCAGGAGATAGGGAACATAACGAGGGAACAGCAGGAACAGGAGATGTAGGAAAATAGCAATAGCAGGTGAAACAGGAGAGAGGGTACAGAAGGAATAGCAAAAGATAGGCCAAAACAGCAACAGCAGGAAAAGGAGCAGCAGGAGAGGGAACAATATTAATAGCAAGAAAGTCGGAACAGCAAAAATAACCAGTACAGAAGGAACAGCAGTAGAGTAAGAGAAATAGAACAGCAACAACAGCAGGAGAGAAAAACAGTAGTAGCAGGAGGTAACAGCAATAATATTGAAGATACAACAGTAACAACAGCAGGAAAGGAGGAAAAGCAGCAAAGGCCGGAGAGATGAAACAATAACAACAACAAGAATGAATGGCAATAACAGAAGAGGAACAGTAACAACGAGAGTGGTAAACAGCAACAACAGCAATGGGGAATAACAACAACAGAGAGGGAACTCAACAGCGGGAATGGAAGAAAACAGCAGGAGAGGGAACATGAATAAAAGCAGGAGACAGGGAACAGCAACAACAACAGTAGGGCAGGGGGAATACGAATATTAGTAGAGAAGGAAAACAGCAACAGCAGGAGAGGGCGAAATGAAGAAATAAAGCAAAAACAAAAGCAGGAGAGTTGAAGCAACATCAGTAGAGTTGAAACCAAAAATAGCAGTAGAGTTGAAACAACAGCAGAGGGGGTACACAACAGCACCAACAGGGATTAAACATTCCCCAGGGAGCAGTATTTGCAGGATCAGAAACAAAAGCAACAATGCTAGGTGCTCCTCAAGGGAGGTGCCTGGAAGTGAAAAATCAAAGGCGCAAAAATAGTAAAGAGCAAGAAAATAGCAATCGTAATACAACGGTAACAGAGGTGGCAATGGCGTCAACAATAACAAGTGCGACCTTCTTGAGTATGCTGAGAAGTGTCCCATGTTGACACAAGGTCATGCAAAGGGCTGCATGAACTTTTATCAGCAGCAGCAGCAGCAGCAACAACAACAACAACAAGTAAACAAGGTCCATCAGTGAAAAGGAGAGAAGTAAGAAACACACAGACTCAACAATCATTGCAACACAATCATCATCAACACTATTTCAGTAACAACGCCAAGAAGTGTTTTATGAACACAATCACTGAGAACACATCACGCCTAACGAAATTAATTTTACACCACTGCCACAACACAACATCAAGAACTTAACACCACCATCAAGGATACACCACCAGCACCAACAAGAACACAACACACCACCAGCACCACCACTAACAGGTGCTACCGTCCACTCCTAGTCCCGCCGTGATTGAGTAATGAGTTGATGACAGAGTCGGTGCGGGCGTCGGCTCGAATTACAGGGGCGCCTGTGAAGGATTACAAGGCAGGGATGGAGGATTACAGGATCAGCGCGGGGATTGATGGGACGATTACAGGATCACTCGCCGCACGTGGCTCTCCAGCTCTCTTGTAACTGAACCCCTGGGGGCTTCAAGATGACGTCGAGGACCACTTGGCCTCACTCATGTAACCGGGTGGGTGTCAGGGCGGCCCCTCTGGGACCCTCGGGGTGGTGAAGAGCAGGAGGGAGAGACCACAAGAGCAAAGGGTGTCACAAAAATGAAAGGGTTAGTGTGGACAAGGGTAGGCAGGAGAAATGACTAAGGGGAGGAGGACGAAAGGAAAGGGCTCTAGAGAAGAGGACACAGAAGCTGATGGAATTTTAAGGGAAGCTGCCGCTTCTTCATTCGAGATCTAACTTTAATTAAAGATTTGACACGCAAAACATACTGCAATATAACACGATTAGTCTTTTCTAATACCCTTATTTTTGTTATTTTAAAGCTGAATCGGAATCAAACTCAAAGGTTCGCGGCTTTATAAAGGTCCTGGATGGACTGAAGCGTCGCCCAAAATTTTCTCTATATTGTGAGTTAATTATGAATTGTTACAACCACGGTACTGTGACTCTCATTCTCTCTACTTAATCATCATAAAGTTCACGTCCACCGGTCTTAGGCCGACATTTATTTATCCGTTTACACCGAGTTTTCGCGCAGTTGAGTGAATGTTCGTGAACATTATATTAAGGATATTCCTTTTTTCTCTCTTCCTCCGCATTTGTGAACCTGAGTTCCTCAACTCAGATATTTCTTTTCTTCGCTGCTCATACTCTAGTCCTGACTATTCCTCCCTCACTTTCATTACTAATGCCTGCTGTCTTTCTAAGAATGTTTCTTCCACTTAACCCCGCTGCTGTAGTCAAAACACTAGTACACGACCTTCGTTCTCTAACGTAAACAATATTCTTCATCCTCTGAAAAGTGACCTTCGAATTTAGCCAATCTAATACACTTCATAACAATTTTGTTTATTCTTATCCTGCAACAAAGAGCCAAATGTAGCATAATGCAATATTTTATTGACAGCGTTTCGCCCAGATAGCCAACAGCGTGGGCGAAACTTTCTCAATTAGGGATCACATTATACTGTTTTTTCTTTTTTCCATAGTGTGTGAATGTTATAAACTGTCCGTGAAGGATCACATCATCTGTAATTGTGAGAATTTTTCCATCGTGTCGGAATGTTATACCATTTCTCTCCATCATACTTATCCTCCTGGTGTACTACATATATTTCTCATGTTAATCTTATTCTCTCTCACACATTAGTATATAGATTCAAAAATACTTCTGTTAACCCTTTTGGGGTTGTTTCTACTTATGTATCTACATGCTCTTGCTCGACTATCCGCAAGATAATATGGAGGTGCACAATAAACTAGCCACTACCATCTACAAGATAGATATGGGATGATGTCTCCTGCCCTCTCACTACCTTGGAGGTTGTCTCCTGCCCTCTCACTACCTTGGAGGTTGTCTCCTGCCCTCTCACTACCTTGAGGGTTGTCTCCTGCCCTCTCACTACCTTGAGGGTTGTCTCCTGCCCTCTCATTAGCTTGAGGGCTGTCGCCTGCCCTCTCACTACCTTGAGGACTGTCTCCTGCCTTCTCACTATCTTGCGGGCTGTCTTCTGCCCTCTCACTACCCTGAGGGCTGTCTCCTGCCCTCTCACTACCTTGGAGGTTGTCTCCTGCCCTCTCACTACCTTGGAGGTTGTCTCCTGCCCTCTCACTACCTTGAGGGCTGTCTCCTGCCTTCTCACTACCTTGAGGGCTGTCTCCTGCCCTCTCAGTACCTTGAGGGCTGTCTCCTGCCCTCTCAGTACCTTGAGGATTGTCTCCTGCCCTCTCACTACCTTGAGGGTTGTCTCCTGCCTCTCACTACCTTGAGGGTGTCCCCTGCCCTCTCACTACCTTGAGGGTTGTCTCCTGCCCTCTCACTACCTTGAGGATTGTCTCCTGCCCTCTCACTACCTTGAGGGTTGTCTCCTGCCCTCTCACTACCTTGAGGGTTGTCTCCTGCCCTCTCACTACCTTGAGGGTTGTCTCCTGCCCTCTCACTACCTTGAGGGTTGTCTCCTGCCCTCTCACTACCTTGAGGGTTGTCTCCTGCCCTCTCACTACCTTGAGGGTTGTCTCCTGCCCTCTCACTACCTTGAGGGTTGTCTCCTGCTCTCTCACTACCTTGAGGGTTGTCTCCTGCCCTCTCACTACCTTGAGGGTTGTCTCCTGCCCTCTCACTACTTTGAGGGTTGTCTCCTGCCCTCTACCTTGAGGGTTGTCTCCTGCCCTCTCACTACCTTGAGGGGTGTCTCCTGCCCTCTCACTACCTTGAGGGTTGTCTCCTGCCCTCTTACTACCTTGGAGGCTGTCGACTGCCCTCTCGCAACCTTGCGGGCTGTCACTTGCCCTCTCACAACCTTGAGAGCTGTCACCTGCCCTCTCACAACCTTGAGGGCTGTCACTTGCCCTCTCGCTACCTTGAGGGATGTCGCCTGCCATCTCAATATCTTGGATTCTGTTGATATCCCTTGGAAGCTGTCTCTTGCCTTTTCACTACCATGGAAGCTGTTGCCTGTCCTCTCACTACCTTGGGGGCTATCTCCTACCCTCTCACTGCTAAAAGGCTGTTTCCTTCCCTCTCTCTACTAGGAGACTACTCCCGTCTCACTACTAGGATCCCGTCTCTTCCCCTCTCACTACTAGGATGCTTCTCTCCTTCCCTGTCACTACAAGTAGGCTGTCTCGTTCCCTCTCACTACTAGGAGGCTGTCTCGTTCCCTCTCGCTACTAGGATGCTATCCCCTTCCCTCTCACTACTAGGAGACTGTCTCCTTCCCTCTCGCTACTAGGATGCTGTCTCCTTCCCTCTCGTTACTAGGAGGCTGTCTCCTTCCTTCTCGCTACTAGGATGCTGTCTCCTTCCCTCTCGCTACTAGGATGCTGTCTCCTTCCCTCTCGCTACTAGGAGGCTGTCTCCTTCCCTCTCGCTACTAGGATGCTGTCTCCCTCTCGCTACTAGGATGCCGTCTCCTTCCCTCTTGCTACTAGGATGCTGTCTCCTTCCCACTCGCTACTACGAGGCTGTCTCCTTCCCTCTCGCTACTAGGAGGCTGTCTTCTTCCCTCTCGCTACTAGGAGGCTGTCTCCTTCCCTCTCGCTACTAGGAGGCTATCTCCTTCCCTCTCGCTACTAGGAGGTTATCTCCTTCCCTCTCGCTACTAGGAGGCTGTCTCCTTCCCTCTCGGTACTAGCAGGCTGTCTCCTTCACTCTCGCTACTAGCATGCTGTCTCCTACCCTCACTGCTAAAAAGCTGTTTCCTTCCCTCTCTCTACTAGGAGACTCCTCCCGTCTCACTACTAGGATCCCGTCTCTTCCCCTCTCACTACTGGGATGCTTGTCTCCTTCCCTCTCGCTACTAAGAGGCTATCTCCTTCCTTCTCGTTACTAGGAGGCTGTCTCCTTCCCTGTCACTACAAGTAGGCTGTCTCCTTCCCTCTCACTACTAGGAGGCTGTCTCGTTCCCTCTCGCTACTAGGATGCTATCCCCTTCCCTCTCACTACTAGGAGGCTGTCTCCTTCCCTCTCGCTACTAGGATGCTGTCTCCTTCCCTCTCGTTACTAGGAGGCTGTCTCCTTCCCTCTCGCTACTAAGATGCTGTCTCCTTCCCTCTCGCTACTAGGAGGCTGTCTCCTTCCCTTTCGCTACTAGGATGCTGTCTCCCTCTCGCTACTAGGAGGCTGTCTCCTTCCCTCTCGCTACTAGGAGACCGTCCCCTTCCCTCTCCCTACTAGGATGCTGTCTCCTTCCCTCTTGCTACTAGGATGCTGTCTCCTTCCCTCTCGCTACAAGGAGGCTGTCTCCTTCCCTCTCGCTACTAGGAGGCTGTCTCCTTCCCTCTCACTACTAGGAGGCTGTCTCCTTCCCTCTCGCTACTAGGAGGCTATCTCCTTCCCACTCGCTACTAGGAGGCTGTCTCCTTCCCTCTCGCTACTAGGAGGCTGTCTCCTTCCCTCTCGCTACTAGGAGGCTGTCTCCTTCCCTCTCGCTACTAGGAGGCTATCTCCTTCCCTCTCGCTACTAGGAGGTTATCTCCTTCCCTCTCGCTACTAGGAGGCTGTCTCCTTCCCTCTCGCTACTAGGAGGCTGTCTCCTTCACTCTCGCTACTAGCATGCTGTCTACTACCCTCTCACTGCTAAAAAGCTGTTTCCTTCCCTCTCTCTACTAGGAGACTCCTCCCGTCTCACTACTAGGATCCCGTCTCTTCCCCTCTCACTACTAGGATGCTTGTCTCCTTCCCTCTCGCTACTAAGAGGCTATCTCCTTCATTCTCGTTACTAGGAGGCTGTCTCCTTCCCTGTCACTACAAGTAGGCTGTCTCCTTCCCTCTAACTACTAGGAGGCTGTCTCGTTCCCTCTCGCTACTAGGATGCTATCCCCTTCCCTCTCACTACTAGGAGGCTGTCTCCTTCCCTCTCGCTACTAGGATGCTGTCTCCTTCCCTCTCGTTACTAGGAGGCTGTCTCCTTCCCTCTCGCTACTAGGATGCTGTCTCCTTCCCTCTCGCTACTAGGATGCTGTCTCCTTCCCTCTCGCTACTAGGAGGCTGTCTCCTTCCCTCTCGCTACTAGGATGCTGTCTCCCTCTCGCTACTAGGAGGCTGTCTCCTTCCCTCTCGCTACTAGGAGACCGTCCCCTTCCCTCTCCCTACTAGGATGCTGTCTCCTTCCCTCTTGCTACTAGGATGCTGTCTCCTTCCCTCTCGCTACAAGGAGGCTGTCTCCTTCCCTCTCGCTACTAGGAGGCTGTCTCCTTCCCTCTCGCTACTAGGAGGCTGTCTCCTTCCCTCTCGCTACTAGGAGGCTATCTCCTTCCCTCTCGCTACTAGGAGGTTATCTCCTTCCCTCTCGCTACTAGGAGGCTGTCTCCTTCCCTCTTGGTACTAGGATGCTGTCTCCTTCCCTCTCGCTACTAGGAGGCTGTCTCCTTCCCTCTTGCTACTAGGAGGCTGTCTCTTTCCCTCTCGCTACTAGGAGGCTGTCTCCTTCCCTCTCATTACTAGGATACTGTTTAATTCCCTCTTGCTACTAGGAGGATGTCTCCTTCCCTCTCGCTACTAGGAGGCTGTCTCTTTCCCTCTCGCTACTAGGAGGCTGTCTCCTTCCCTCTCATTACTAGGATACTGTTTAATTCCCTCTTGCTACTAGGAGGATGTCTCCTTCCCTCTCGCTACTAGGAGGCTGTCTCCTTCCCTCTCGCTACTAGGATGTTGTCTCCTTCCCTCTCGCTACTGTTAGGCTGTCAACTTCCCTCTCGCTACTAGGAGACCGTCCCCTTCCCTCTCCCTACTAGGATGCTGTCTCCTTCCCCCTTGCTACTAGGATGCTGTCCCCTTCCCTCTCGCTACTAGGAGGCTGTCTCCTTCCCTCTCGCTACTAGGAGGCTGTCTCCTTCCCTCTCGCTACTAGGAGGCTATCTCCTTCCCTCTCGCTACTAGGAGGTTATCTCCTTCCCTCTCGCTACTATGAGGCTGTCTCCTTCCCTCTCGCTACTAGGAGGCTGTCTCCTTCACTCTCGCTACTAGGATGCTGTCTCCTTCCCTCTCGCTACTAGGAGGCTGTCTCCTCTCTCGCTACTAGGATGCTGTCTCCTTCCCTCTCGCTACTAGGAGGCTGTCTCCTTCCCTCTCGCTACTAGGAGGCTGTCTCCTTCCCTCTCGCTACTAGGAGGCTGTCTCCTTCCCTCTCGCTACTAGGAGGCTGTCTCCTTCCCTCTCGCTACAAGGAGGCTGTCTCCTTCCCTCTCGCTACTAGGATGTTGTCTCCTTCCCTCTTGCTACTAGGATGCTGTCTCCTTCCCTCTCGCTACTAGGAGACTGTCTCCTTCCCTCTCGCTACTAGGAGGCTGTCTCTTTCCCTCTCGCTACTAGGAGGCTGTCTCCTTCCCTCTCATTACTAGGATGCTGTTTAATTCCCTCTCGCTACTAGGAGGCTGTCTCCTTCCCTCTCGCTACTAGGACGCTGTCTCCTTCCCTCTCGCTACTAGGAGGCTGTCTCCTTCCCTCTCGCTACAAGGAGGCTGTCTCCTTCCCTCTCTCTACTAGGATGTTGTCTCTTTCCCTCTTGCTACTAGGATGCTGTCTCCTTCCCTCTCGCTACTAGGAGGCTGTCTCCTCTCTCGCTACTAGGATGCTGTCTCCTTCCCTCTCGCTACTAGGAGGCTGTCTCTTTCCCTCTCGCTACTAGGAGGCTGTCTCCTTCCCTCTCATTACTAGGATGCTGTTTAATTCCCTCTCGCTACTAGGAGGCTGTCTCCTTCCCTCTCGCTACTAGGAGGCTGTCTCCTTCCCTCTCGCTACTAGGAGGCTGTCTCCTTCCCTCTCGCTACAAGGAGGCTGTCTCCTTCCCTCTCGCTACTAGGATGTTGTCTCTTTCCCTCTTGCTACTAGGATGCTGTCTCCTTCCCTCTCGCTACTAGGAGGCTGTCTCCTATCTCGCTACTAGGATGCTGTCTCCTTCCCTCTCGCTACTAGGAGGCTGTCTCCTTCCCTCTCGCTACTAGGAGGGTGTCTCCTTCCCTCTCGCTACTAGGAGGCTGTCTCCTTCCCTCTCGCTACTAGGAGGCTGTCTCCTTCCCTCTCGCTACTAGGATGTTGTCTCCTTCCCTCTTGCTACTAGGATGCTGTCTACTTCCCTCTCGCTACTAGGAGACTGTCTCCTTCCCTCTCGCTACTAGTATGCTGTCTCCTTCCCTCTCGCTACTAGGAGGCTGTCTCCTTCACTCTCGCTACTAGGATACTGTCTCCTTCCCTCTCGCTACTAGGAGGCTGTCCTCCTCTCTCGCTACTAGGATGCTGTCTCCTCTCTCGCTACTAGGATGCTCTCTCCTTCCCTCTCGCTACTAGGAGGCTGTCTCCTTCCCCTCTCGCTACTAGGATGCTGTCTATTTCCCTCTCGCTATTAGGAGGCTGTCTCCTTCCCTCTAGCTACTAGGAGACCGTCCCCTTCCCTCTCCCTACTAGGATGCTGTCTCCTTCCCTCTTGGTACTAGGATGGTGTCTCCTTCCCTCTCGCTACTAGGAGGCTGTCTCCTTCCCTCTCGCTACTAGGAGGCTGTCTCTTTCCCTCTCGCTACTAGGAGGCTGTCTCCTTCCCTCTCATTACTAGGATACTGTTTAATTCCCTCTCGCTACTAGGAGGCTGTCTCCTTCCCTCTCGCTACTAGGATGTTGTCTCCTTCCCTCTCGCTACTGTTAGGCTGTCAACTTCCCTCTCGCTACTAGGAGACCGTCCCCTTCCCTCTCCCTACTAGGATGCTGTCTCCTTCCCCCTTGCTACTAGGATGCTGTCTCCTTCCCTCTCGCTACTAGGAGGCTGTCTCCTTCCCTCTCGCTACTAGGAGGCTGTCTCCTTCCCTCTCGCTACTAGGAGGCTATCTCCTTCCCTCTCGCTACTAGGAGGCTGTCTCCTTCCCTCTCGCTACTAGGATGCTGTCTCCTTCACTCTCGCTACTAGGATGCTGTCTCCTTCCCTCTCGCTACTAGGAGGCTGTCTCCTTCCCTCTCGCTACTAGGATGCTGTCTCCTTCCCTCTCGCTACTAGGAGGCTGTCTCCTTCCCTCTCGCTACTAGGAGGCTGTCTCCTTCCCTCTCGCTACTAGGAGGCTGTCTCCTTCCCTCTCGCTACTAGGAGACTGTCTCCTTCCCTCTCGCTACAAGGAGGCTGTCTCCTTCCCTCTCGCTACTAGGATGTTGTCTCCTTCCCTCTTGCTACTAGGATGCTGTCTCCTTCCCTCTCGCTACTAGGAGACTGTCTCCTTCCCTCTCGCTACTAGTATGCTGTCTCCTTCCCTCTCGCTACTAGGAGGCTGTCTCCTTCCCTCTCATTACTAGGATGCTGTTTAATTCCCTCTCGCTACAAGGAGGCTGTCTCCTTCCCTCTCGCTACTAGGAGGCTGTCTCCTTCCCTCTCATTACTAGGATGCTGTTTAATTCCCTCTCGCTACAAGGAGGCTGTCTCCTTCCCTCTCGCTACTAGGAGGCTGTCTCCTTCCCTCTCGCTACTAGGAGGCTGTCTCCTTCCCTCTCGCTACAAGGAGGCTGTCTCCTTCCCTCTCGCTACTAGGATGTTGTCTCTTTCCCTCTTGCTACTAGGATGCTGTCTCCTTCCCTCTCGCTACTAGGAGGCTGTCTCTTTCCCTCTCGCTACTAGGAGGCTGTCTCCTTCCCTCTCATTACTAGGATGCTGTTTAATTCTCTCTCGCTACTAGGAGACTGTCTCCTTCCCTCTCGCTACTAGGAGGCTGTCTCCTTCCCTCTCGCTACTAGGAGGCTGTCTCCTTCCCTCTCGCTACAAGGAGGCTGTCTCCTTCCCTCTCGCTACTAGGATGTTGTCTCTTTCCCTCTTGCTACTAGGATGCTGTCTCCTTCCCTCTCGCTACTAGGAGGCTGTCTCTTTCCCTCTCGCTACTAGGAGGCTGTCTCCTTCCCTCTCATTACTAGGATGCTGTTTAATTCCCTCTCGCTACTAGGAGGCTGTCTCCTTCCCTCTCGCTACTAGGAGGCTGTCTCCTTCCCTCTCGCTACTAGGAGGCTGTCTCCTTCCCTCTCGCTACAAGGAGGCTGTCTCCTTCCCTCTCGCTACTAGGATGTTGTCTCTTTTCCTCTTGCTACTAGGATGCTGTCTCCTTCCCTCTCGCTACTAGGAGGCTGTCTCCTTCCCTCTCGCTACTAGGAGGCTGTCTCCTTCACTCTCGCTACTAGGATGCTGTCTCCTTCCCTCTCGCTACTAGGAGGCTGTCTCCTCTCTCGCTACTAGGATGCTGTCTCCTTCCCTCTCGCTACTAGGAGGCTGTCTCCTTCCCTCTCGCTACTAGGAGGCTGTCTCCTTCCCTCTCGCTACTAGGAGGCTGTCTCCTTCCCTCTCGCTACTAGGAGGCTGTCTCCTTCCCTCTCGCTACAAGGAGGCTGTCTCCTTCCCTCTCGCTACTAGGATGTTGTCTCCTTCCCTCTTGCTACTAGGATGTTGTCTCCTTCCCTCTCGCTACTAGGAGACTGTCTCTTTCCCTCTCGCTACTAGGAGGCTGTCTCCTTCCCTCTCATTACTAGGATGCTGTTTAATTCCCTCTCGCTACTAGGAGGCTGTCTCCTTCCCTCTCGCTACTAGGAGGCTGTCTCCTTCCCTCTCGCTACTAGGAGGCTGTCTCCTTCCCTCTCGCTACAAGGAGGCTGTCTCCTTCCCTCTCGCTACTAGGATGTTGTCTCTTTCCCTCTTGCTACTAGGAGGCTGTCTCCTTCCCTCTCGCTACTAGGAGGCTTTCTCCTCTCTCGCTACTAGGATGCTGTCTCCTTCCCTCTCGCTACTAGGAGGCTGTCTCTTTCCCTCTCGCTACTAGGAGGCTGTCTCCTTCCCTCTCATTACTAGGATGCTGTTTAATTCCCTCTCGCTACTAGGAGGCTGTCTCCTTCCCTCTAGCTACTAGGAGGCTGTCTCCTTCCCTCTCGCTACTAGGAGGCTGTCTCCTTCCCTCTCGCTACTAGGAGGCTGTCTCCTTCCCTCTCGCTACAAGGAGGCTGTGTCCTTCCCTCTCGCTACTAGGATGTTGTCTCTTTCCCTCTTGCTACTAGGATGCTGTCTCCTTCCCTCTCGCTACTAGGAGGCTGTCTCCTCTCTCGCTACTAGGAATGCTGTCTCCTTCCCTCTCGCTACTAGGAGGCTGTCTCCTTCCCTCTCGCTACTAGGAATGCTGTCTCCTTCCCTCTCGCTACTAGGAGGCTGTCTCCTTCCCTCTCGCTACTAGGAGGCTGTCTCCTTCCCTCTCGCTACTAGGAGGCTGTCTCCTTCCCTCTCGCTACAAGGAGGCTGTCTCCTTCCCTCTCGCTACTAGGATGTTGTCTCCTTCCCTCTTGCTACTAGGATGCTGTCTCCTTCCCTCTCGCTACTAGGAGACTGTCTCCTTCCCTCTCGCTACTAGTATGCTGTCTCCTTCCCTCTCGCTACTAGGAGGCTGTCTCTTTCCCTCTCGCTACTAGGATGCTGTCTCCTTCCCTCTCATTACTAGGATGCTGTTTAATTCCCTCTCGCTACTAGGAGGCTGTCTCCTTCCCTCTCGCTACTAGGAGGCTGTCTCTTTCCCTCTCGCTACTAGTATGCTGTCTCCTTCCCTCTCGCTACTAGGAGGCTGTCTCTTTCCCTCTCGCTACTAGGAGGCTGTCTCCTTCCCTCTCATTACCAGGATGCTGTTTAATTCCCTCTCGCTACTAGGATGTTGTCTCCTTCCCTCTCGCTACTAGGAGGCTGTCTCCTTCCCTCTCGCTACTAGGATGTTGTCTCCTTCCCTCTCGCTACTGTTAGGCTGTCTCCTTCCCTCTCGCTACTAGGAGGCTGTCTCCTTCCCTCTCGCTACTAGGAGGCTGTCTCCTTCCCTCTCACTACTAGGATGGTGTTTAATTCCCTCTCGCTACTAAGAGGCTGTCTCCTGCCCTCTCACTACTAAAAAGCTGTCTCCTCTCACTCCCAGGAGGCTGTCTCCTTCCCTCTCACTACTAGGATGTTGTCTCCTCCCCTCTCACTCCTAGAATGCTGTTTCCTTCCCTTTCACTACTACGAGGGTGACTCCTGCTCTCTTTCTACTAATAAGCTGTCTCCTTTCTCACTTCTACGAGGTTGTCTCCTGCCCTCTCACTACTAGGATGCTATCCTCCCCTCTCACTACTCGGAGGCTGTCTCTTCCCCTCTTGCTACTAGGAGGCTGTCTCGCCTCTACCTTGGTTTATATCACCTTGCCTCTCCTGATCCAAGGGTCCAAGACATCGAACCTTCTAGTTTATAACCTCTGGTTGTAATTATGGGCCATAACCGAGAACATTTCAGACACCAGCTTAGGTTGTTTTGCTGAAAATTTAGTTATAGGTGTGTTGTATAGTGTCGGGAGGTATGGCTGAGGCAGAGTTCAGTCGATGAGTTGAGTGTTGAGATTAGGTTTCTTGACGAAACGGTTGGTTTATCGTGCCCCTTATAACCATCCTATGGATGGTAACAGCTAGTTTATTGTGCACCTTATAACCATCCTTTGGATGGTAGCAGAGTTTATTGTGCACCTTATAACCATCCTATGGATGGTAACAGCTAGTTTATTGTGCCCTTTATAACCATCCTGTGGATGGTAGCAGATAGTTTATTGTGCCCCTTATAGCCATCCTGTGGATGGTAGCAGATAGTTTATTGTGCCCCTTATAACCATCCTGTGGATGGTAACAACCAGTTTATTGTGCACCCCTTATCATCTGTGGACGGTAGCGCTTGAAAATATGGATTCACTTATAAACTAGGCCCAAAACCGTCACTTATAAACTAGGCCCAAAACCGTCACTTATAAACTAGGCCCAAAACCGTCACTTATAAACTAGGCCCAAAACCGTCACTTATAAACTAGGCCCAAAACCGTTATGCTTGGTGGAAACACTAGCAGGTCAGTGCCCTAACCACTGTACTGTGCCAGCCTAATAATATTCACCCAACCTGGTATATTTATACGCTGAGGTCAACATGGGTCATCACTATGACCACAATGCACGATATTACAAACTAATCTCACACCAACATGGCTGTGATGTTATTTACTACTAAGTGAATGTGGTCAGCAAGAGCAGCAGATTTTTCACATCCGTTTCTTCCATGCCAAGAATCGAACAGGGGTTCTTCGATTGTGAGCAGAACGATCTAGCCATGAGCTACTGGCCGCTCTTCCTCTTTCTTCTCCGTATTCACACTATTCCACCCTAATATTTTTTTCATCTCCATCCCTTTAAATCTCCCTCCCTAACACATTTCAACACCTAGTACGAGAACCATCCTTCATGATGGAACATGACAGGGAAATATAGCTTTTGTTCCCACTCTAACTATGATACAGAATAGTGTGGCAGCACACTGATGATGTATTAATTTTTGGTTTAAAAAAAAGTCTCTCTCCCCCTGGTCAGTGTGTGTTATCAGGTATTTGCAGTCATGTTTCGCTGAGGCGAAGAATATTGTTTGTGGGTAGTTGGTTATAGGGTGTGGGAGTTATGGGTGTGTGTTGGGGTGTATGTGGGGGTCAGGAGTGTGTGGGGGGGGGGTTAGGAATGTTTGTGTTGGGGGCTAAAGGTGCATTTAAGTGTGTTTAGGTAATCATTATTTTTTATTTATTATTTTATGACTAACACTGTTTCTGCTGTTTGAATATACACTGGAAAGCGTTAAGCCTGTAGGTGGTCATACAGCGTCTGGGGAATTTACCTTGAAAAACAGTGTAAGTAAGCTGCCTTGAATCAAGGCAAGTATCTCTCTCTTCCTCCCTGCCTTGAGGGAAGGGAGGGGAGGTGACACCGACTATATTAAGATCCCTGGCAGATACTTGGCTTTAACATATCATGTCTTTGTCACCCTGTCAGAGGGTAAATAAACAAAAACCCAGGACCATGGCTTACCAATAATGATGTGTCACTGCTTCAGTTTTTGTCGTGTTTTTGTTAATAACAGTCACTTTTTTGTAAAAATGAAGTGAATAGTGATTATAATTATATATCTGCTACTAATTACTTTAATACTGTTACTATTAAAATTATTATTACTACAGTCAAAACTGCTATTACTCCAAATACTACCATTACTATACCAATATTATTATTATTACTTTAATTTCAGCTATTACTATGACCGCTATTACTGTTACCTTTGTTATTACATTACTACTAATTACTAGTAAAATTAAAATTAAAGATAACAGATATATAAATAACGTAGATAAAGACTGCTCTGGCTCCTGTTTACTTGTCAATACCCAGATTAGACACATGTACAACAGTAGGAATCTTTAATGGCGAAAGGTTTCACCTGAGCTGCAGGCTTCATGAGTCGACAGTGGAGATGAGTCAACTCCTGGAGACATCAGAACTTGGTAGAAGACGAAGTAGATGGAGTATAGGGGTTAGTTTGATGTGATCAATCCAACACAGATGCGAGATGATCAGACTCTCGCACCTGGAGTGATGGGTTGATATCAAACTCTCTTTCCACTTCGTCTTCCACCAACTGTGACTCGTCTCTGTAGCCTACTGAAAGCCTGCAGCCCAGGCGAAACGTTTCGTCAAAGATTCCTAGAGATGCATGTGTGTCTTACTCATCAAGTTGGTATCGTATACCACTTATAGTACGAAACAAAGCAATGAAAACAGTACCAAAAAGAGCTTAGAGTGAATAGAGGAATGTGGAGAAGGGGGTATACAGTTTATGAAGAAAGATGAAGGACCCAGAGAAATTTTATAGGGTACCCATAGAGAGAGAGAGAGAGAGAGAGAGAGAGAGAGAGAGAGAGAGAGAGAGAGAGAGAGAGAGAGAGAGAGAGAGAGAGAGAGAGAGAGAGAGAGACTTAAACATTTCCAGGAACTTGAGTTCTTGTCTGTAGAATTTAATAAAAATGTAGGCAGGTCCTTGTCAGTGCTATTAGGTCGTCAGGTTCTGAGAAAGGATGAGATGTCACTCACCTCTCTGTTGTAGCCCCTGTTGCACCCTGTCTCAGCCACTATTGCAGGCCCTATCAAGGCCCATGTCACAACCTTTGTTGCAACCAATCTCGCAGCCCCTGTCTCAACCATTCAAAACAACCCCTGTTGTAACCCCTTTCATAACTTATCTCCAAGCCCCTGTTGCATCCCCTGTTACAGGTCTTGTATTCCAGCCCCTTTTCCAGCCCCCTGTCGTAGCCCTTCTCTCTCCATGCCGTGCTCCACGAGACAGAAAAAAAACTGTCATCTTACCGATACTCAACATGTTTGTTAAACGCCGCCTCTGACGGACATTCATCTATGGCCCATTTCCCCGAGTGGCGTATTAGTAAAATGAGCTTTATTGACGGTCCGGGGAGCCGTGAAAGGTGGGTAGGAGGTCGAGGAGGAGGTGATCGATGTGGTATTGTGCTCCGAGCGCGGGGCCGTAGCGCCCGTCTTCTGCTGGAGTTCGGGCGGACATCGCTGCGTTTTATCTTTTAATTTCACACCCAATGCCCAGAGTGAATGCGAATTTTCTCTCCATATTCATAAATTCTCTCGTTTAGCATCGGATCGATTGGGGGTGGAGGGGAGGGAGGGGGAGAGAGGAGGGAGGGAGGGAAGAACGGGAGGGGGAACGAGGGAAGAGTGTCTTTAAGTCTATAAAGCCAGACGAGACACAAAGGCCGGGGCTGAAGGGACGTGAAGACACATACGTGTATGTATACCCTGCACGCACACGTGTGTGTACACTGAACATGCGCGCACGTCTACAACACACGCACACGCACGTGTATATCAAACACACGCATACGTAAACATGTGTATCCGCAACAAACGCAAACGTGTGTATCAACACATGTACACGTACACATGTGTATCAACACATGTGCACGTACGCATGTGTATCCCTAACGCATGTAAACGCACATGTGTGTATTCTAAACACGCACGAATGTAGTGAATACCCAACACACGCACACGTCCGTACTGGTATCCCTACCATACCCACACACAAGTATGTATATATCAAACACACGCACGTACATGCATCTTTGATGCCTGAAGACGTACGTATGTATATCCTCAACACACGCACACGTGTGCACCAAGAGACAACAAACTCAACCATTACCAGACGACTTTTCACAGTTTTGAAGTTTACCAGTCCAAGGATCACGCTTGAGCGTGAGAAAGCTCACTTGAGCGTGAGATAGATCACTCTTGAGCGTGAGAAAGCTCGCACTTGAGCGCGAGAAGGATCACTTGAGCGTGATAGATCACGCTTGAGCGTTAGAAAGATAACGAGGCGAGATAGATCGCGCTTGAGCGTGAGAAAGCTCACTTGTTGAGAAAGAACTTACTCGAGAGTGAGGAAGATCCCACTTGAGCGCAAGAAAGTTCACACTCGCACCTACTCAACTCTACCCCCATGCCTCCACCCAACCCACACCCAAATACCTCCACCCACCCACCACCACGACCCACCCCACACCCAAATACCTCCACCCACCCACCACGACGACCCACCCCACACCCCCATGCCTCCACCCACCCCACACCCCCATACCTCCACCCACCCCCCACCCAAACCACAGCCCCCTACCTCCACCAATACCGTGACTGGTACAATACACAAATAATCCGCACATAGGAGAGGAGCAGCTTACGACGACGTTTCGGTCCGACTTTTACCCTTTAAGTAAGGTCAAGGTAGCGTCAATTAATCCCTGATAATCCCAAGGTGTTCAAGCAGAAATAGGGACGACCTTGAGATTTCAGCACAGCGCTGTTAGTCACGCCAACCAAAACTGCGGCCAGTCACGAATATGTCTATAAAGCAGCAGTATTCGACATGTATTTAACTTAGACACAGTTTGTGTCTTGTAGTGACTTGACTTTTCTGTCACTGCCCCGAGTTTAATTGAAGTTCCAATTTCACCACCATCATAGCAACAACAATTACTAACACTGTCTGTAACAGCTATCCACTGCCACCCTTGTCTAGCACCACTGTAACCATCACAGCAACAACGATTACTATCACTATCCATAACAATTATCCACTGCCACCCTTGTCTAGTGCCACTGCATCTGCCACCTCTACAACTAATACCATCCACATATCACTACCTTAGCCACGAATAAATCAACGCCACTCGTACATACCAATGCAATTCGTTCATCACTGCAGCACTAATATACCACCACACGACCAGAATACGAACATACTTCTCACCACCACTCATGAAATCGTAACAAAAAGATTGTAAACATGCCACGGAACGGGTGGGATTTGAACTTATAGTTTGCTCACCACATCTAAAGAAGCACTGCGCACCTGTAGGTCTTCAACACTTCTGTACCGACACATCAACATTACTGAAGCATCTCTGAACAACCAGTAACTCACACATTAATACATGCCACAATAACACAACCATTCCAAACTACCTACCATAACAAATTATCAGGTGGACGGAGAGGTAAAGAAAGGTATGGTGAAAGCCAATGGTTTGGACCATGAGTGTCTTGGGACCACTAGGATGAGTCACAAGTGTGTTGGGACCACAAAAATGAATCACTAGTGTTGGGACCACAAGGATGAACCACAAGTGTGTTGGGACCACAAGGATAAAGATGGGGGAACAAAATATTGACAAAAGTGGTAGTCAGCCAGAAGATGGAAGTAAATTGTACGTGGATAGGAAGGTTTCCAAGAGGCAAAGAAAGACCGCAAAAGATGTTCATCTCGATGCACTTTAGTGCTACATAGGAAAAAAATAAACAAAAATTGAAGAATGTGATTCTAAAAACAACAGAACAGAGGCGGATCAAAAGGCAGTCAGAGAATGAAGACTAAATCAACGACAGATGAAGGTAATCAGGGAAGTAACTGGACAGAGGGAAACCAACAAACAGTAATGATGTAAAATCAGCCAATCAGGGTTTACAGAAGACAAACACAAGACAAATAATTCTTTTTTCCTGTAACCAGCAACCTTAACTCCCTCCCTATCCTGTAACCAACAACCTTCACTACCTCCCTATCCTGTAACCAACAACCTTCACTCCCTCCCTATCCTCTAACCAGCAACTCTCACTCCCTCTCTATCCACCTATCCCAGATTTACTGTTACCTGTAGACGCATAAATTTAGATTTTGCTGCTGAATTGGCTAGTTTATTATGCATTCCCATATCCATCATGTGGACGGTATCTCAGAAGCATATGAATACACAAAAGACCTAGGAACTAGCCCCATTAGTTTTAACAACAGTGAATATATATATATATATTAGTCCAAACTGTGGAATTCATAGCCTCGAATTATTATTATAATCAAGGGGGAAGCGCTAAACCCGGAGGATTATACAGCGCCTGGGGGGGGGATGTGGAAGGTATTCAGGCTTAATTCGGGGAATTGGAGCACAGATCCAATTCCCTAAATCAAGAGCCCCTCACCAACATCAAGGGACCTTCCTTGAGGGGTCATAGCCTCGAAGATAAAAAGACTTCGAGGAAATATATTTGGATTTCTTCGTGAAACTGTTTGAATATTCCAATCCCCCTACCACCCTATCTTTTTATTTTATCATTAGGTGTATTTTATTACGTAATATGGTACACAAGGCTTAAAAGATATATTGGTGGTACAAAGATTGTGTATTTACTACACGAGGTTTGAGCGATACATTACAAATTACATAATGGCACGTTTCTGTCAAAAACTGCATTATAAGAATCTCACGCGGCGCCTGAGAGCTGGAGATTCCTAGTTGCCCTGATGAGTCTTTTGCCTAGACTCTCTTTCCACGGCCAGGGACCTCTGAACCTATGGTGAAAAATATATAATGATGGGTAACGCTCACTATAATTTCTAGACTTTTGGGACTCCCTGAAGCTGGCAGAACTTCAGGGAGAGAAAGAGAATTCAATTTCTCAGGGAGGCGCTAAACCCGTAAAGGTTATACTGCACCTGGGAACAAGATGGGTGGGAGTGGGTGGAACAATCAGATTTGATCCAAGTGTAGGGCAACTCCAAATCCTTGGATCAAAAGCCATTCGCAAGCATGGAGGTATTCCACAAAATTGAGAAAGGGTAGGAAGCCCTTGCATCAATCCATATATTTATAAAACAGTGTTATAATAGGTGTGAAAAATGGGGAAATGTTCTCTTAATGGGCATTTCGATCATCGTTATGGCGAAGTAGTTAAACCCACCTCACCCTATTTACACCCTTGTGGCCACTTGACACAAAGGTTATTTTTCTCCTCCCTCCCTATTATCTAAAGAGCGATTGACCCCTCGTAGGCCATTCTCATCCTTTCCCCTCTCAGTCTTAAGAGCCAGTTTCCCTCTTCCAGGCAAGGAGGGAGACGCCTCACTAAATTACCAATATTAAAGTCAAACTCAGGTTCTCTCTATTACCAGATTAGAGAAAAAATTGCTGAGGAGGTCATTTTGGCCTCTCCTGTACCCGCTAGTGGAAGCTGTGTCGGCCTCCAGCCTTGGTTAGTCTGTTGGTTGGTGTGTGTGCTCGCCTATTTGTGGTTGTAGGGGTCGATTCACAGCTCCTGACCTCGCCTCTTCGTTGGTGTGAGTGTGTGTGAATGTTAGAGAGAGAGAGAGAGAGAGAGAGAGAGAGAGAGAGAGAGAGAGAGAGAGAGAGAGAGAGATGGAATAAAGACATGTATTGACGATCACAATGATGAGGTAGCATCACCTGACCTTCATTGATCTGATCATCGGCGGATGTTATCTGACCTTATTGACCTGTAGATGAATGGTTCAGAGAACCGACAAGTTGATAAATTAGACATGGTTATCTGAACCATTCGTCTACATTCCTGTCAGACACAGCAACATCTTGGGATCTTAATACAGGGAATTCTTCAATTGCCTAACCCTTGGGCACGACCTACTTCCACACTGGACAAATGTGACACCACCTAAGACTGCTGCACCTCTCCTGCCTACGGTATATAAGCTACTTCTTCGCACATATGTTGTATTCTTTTCAAGATTGATGGACTGACCACA